>NC_140233.1:9566859-9666859 GCF_951802725.1 Rutilus rutilus
ACAAAAGAGAAAAGTTCCGAAGAATATCACTGGAAAAAGAAGGGTTATGATCAGGCAAGAGCTTTAAAGGGGCATTTCACCCATTTGAACATTGTTTTTTATTTAAAGTGGGTCATATATGTAGTCGAAATGTAAAAGAAATTTTGAATTTGGTGCCTTTGTGACCGAGAAAAGACAAAAAATAACTTCAGGACGCATTTGTATGAAAGACAACAACTCCCACAATGCACCACATTGCACAGCTCCGCAAGCCACTCCCACTAATCCAGAAAGCGCATATCTGCCTATAAGAGAAATCACTCTTCCGTCTACAAGTCTAGCTACCACCAGAGCTTGAAATTAATTTCACATTCACACAAAATGTCTAGTTAGTTGGCGAACTCATTAGTGCATTACTCCTCGTTTGTATTTCTTTCGAAAAGGTGAATTATTGCATGGTACCTGGATGTTCAGTCAGAACATATGCGGTGCGAAACTAGGAAACTAGTTCACAACACAAACGTCCGTGTCCTCGTCTGATTCAGAGATTTCGTCCAGGAGAAATTGTCATCGTTGAAAATCTTTGCCACAGACGGACTCTATCTCTGTGTTCGTAGCGGTTCGTAGTTGCATAGTGAGATACCAGGCGCCACCAGTCCGCCCTAACCCGAGCCAGTCCGGGCTCCTCGTCCGCGGCAGGCAGGTCTTCTGCCTCGGCTGCTCTTCGCTATAATGCGGCTTTTAAAGGTAGCCACAAACACCTGATTCAAGCATCAGACTTCCGAAATCCTCTTCCTCTAGTCTATATCATATTGAGCACTCTCCTCCGCTATTGTCATAACTTTAAATCTGTCTCCACAGCGCCTGTTAGCTTAGCTTCAAACAAGATGGAGGATATTGCTTTCAGTTTCAGAGAGTAAAGTCCCACCACTGATCTGTAATAGGTCTGTAGCGTGAGCGGGTCCCGCCCCCTGGGAAAGATGAGGAACTAGTGCTTGTAGTCCTCAACAGAAATCCCCCCCTCTTACACTTCCTCCTACAATAACGCAAATGACGATTTTTGCATCATTGTAGGAGGAAGTGTAAGAGGTAAATAACGGATTTCTCCCATCTCAGGGGAAAATGAGAGAGTGTTGCACAACCATTCAATAGTATGACTGGGTTTCTAACAATGCAAAGCTTAATGCAAATGTGTGAAGTGTCCCTTTAAGGACCAGTGTTAATAGTAGGAAAGCTTTCCAGCACTGAAGAGACTGAAGCGAGAAGGCCTGAAAATGGACGACAATTGGGATGACATTGTACAAAAGCTGCTTTTTTCTGTATTTTACCTTGTTGCAAAATCTATACATTTCTCTCTCCATGTTTATAGACACGAATGAAGAAAACAGCATAAGTGCCATGTGTTCTCAAGGTTCAACTCAAAGGCTTCTATAGATTCGTTCATTATTCGGTGAGATGAATGGCAATTAAAGCTCTATGGAAAATGTATACAATGACCCAAAAGAAAACGCAAAACCAATATGTTTTTGTCACCAAATTCAGAGAATATACATTTTCTTCTCCTTATTGAAAATAAATCTAGCTTTTGTCAGTTGTTCAATTTGAGGCCATAGGGCCCTACGAAACTTGTGTTTTGTCCATTTGTTGAATAACCTTTTGTCTGTCGTTCCATTTGTATCTGGAAATGTACAACAAGGCATGTCTCTACCATACATCTTTGCACAGGTCAGGTGAACAGGCCACAACAAAAACCGAATCTACACTTACAAATACATTTGCTTATTGTCTGGCCATGTTCAGGTCAAGGAACCATCCACTGTCATTTGTGTTTTCCATGCAATGTCTAAAAATGCCATCCGTTTGAAAAATTGTAGACCTTGGGATGCGGCTGGAAAGAAAGCTCTCACCTAAATCACTGTAATCGGAGCGACTCCACAAGAACGGGCTTGGTTTAATGACGTTTGAGTATCACAGAGAGAATGTCTCTTGAAATAAGACGACAACATCTCAGAATGCATTAGCAAGCTAGAGAGAATATGAGGTGCTAATAAAATATTTATACATGCATGCAAACAAACTGAGACGTACAGACAATAACCCCCTCCTGCTTCTTAACTTTTAGCTGTGCTCTCAAAGGGCACATCACTGATAAGACTTTGGAGAGCGTTAATTCTTCCTGACAGAATATGGCATCGAGCTATTTTTTTTCCTATTTTTGCTCCTCTGACCCTGATTATCGTCATTACCGCCCAGGCAGCTGACAAGGAGACCTTAAGGGATATCATTTTATATTAAACCACGTATGGCAGGAGCCTAGATATTTTACAGTTAAATCATCGAAGAATGTGAATGAAGTTGAGAATTCAGGAGTTGAAGTATCTCAGCTGTAAGGGTTAAAATATAAATATATACAATATATAAGTATATTAAAATATATAATGAAAATATTTTTTATTAATTAATAATAATAATAAATAAAAAAATGATTGAACAAAATCTGTTAAAGCCAATTTTAAGGCCAACTGACAACATTGTAGCACGTGCAAATAATACATGTTTCTGACAACAACAACAAAAAATACTGTTTATTAGCTTTGCTTGGCAGTAATTATATCAGCAATAAATACAGCAATGAACTTTAATATTGATTTATTTCTTCTGTGGAGCACAAAAGGTCACCTTTGCTGTCATATTTGATCTAAACACAATAGCAGAGGAACGTTTTTTTCATTAAATAACGAGTTCAATTTTGCCTTTTCCCACAAATCTATCGTATGATTTTAGAAGATTCGTAATATTGCATACAAGTCATAAAGACCTTTTTTTGACGAGTTTGACAACCACAGTCCTCAATCATTTTTTGACAGAGGCTTAAAAAGTATATATTTTTTTAAATACAGTTGATTAACATGAAGATGAGTAAATGATAACAGAATTATCATTTTTGAGTGAACAAGTGATTATATTCCTATACAAATGATTATATTCCTCATTTTGACCAACAGAAATACAGCTTGAAGTACTGAATATCACATATAATTGGATTACAATTCCCATTTTTCTGAGTTTTCTAGTTATGTCCAATGATACTGTCTTGCACCCGAAGGAAAAAGTTGAACTTTTAATGAACAAACTCATTAAAACAGCAATGGCTATTTTCAGAAGAATCTCATTTGGGCTCTCTTGCACCAGATTGAAGCGCTTTTCAATTGCACACAGAAGTCCTCTGACGTGCCTGAGAGTTTTCACGGCCTGCTCTAAAACCACATCATTAAAGCAAGAGCAGCTTCCCATCGCGAGGGAAGGAAACCCCTCTGGACTGTGGCATGGGTCCAGCTCACCAGGGGTGACCAGATTATCTCCCGAGCTCCCACATGTCCAGCTGTGTCCAGCTGAGAAGGGGCAAGCTCAGATGCGAGGGCTTCGAAATCTGCCGGCGCTGCCAAGAATTTTTCGAGTGAAGCACAAATGTGCTATCTCCTTAGCTACGAGGCTTATTTGTGGCACGCAGATTGTCATTTTCTCCATTCAGCTGTCACATAAAACAAGGAAATGTAATTGGAAAGGGAAAATATATTTGTCCACCCACCACAGCAAAAAATTAGATGCAATTAAACGCACTTTAATAACATATAATTATGCCATTATGGTGACAATATACCTGTCATGCTCCAATCAGGGAAAATTTAGTTTCTTTAGCGCTTCTGATGCATAAATAGTCGGCCTTCAGGATGAAAGTCAATCTTTCACAATTAATTTATGAAAAGCAACAGTAATTTCTGGAAACATCGTTCAAAATGAATGCTGTGTTTATACTGTGCTGTGAAAAAATAAGTGCACCGCATGAAAAGTTGGAAGAACTTGTTTCAACATATCGATTCTAGTACTTTATTCTGAAATAATTGATGGATGAAGGTGATACAATTTAACTAATCAAACAAGAAAATATGACTTATTTAACAAATATCTACAGGATCTTCAGTGGGAAAAAATAAGTACACCCCCACATTTAGTAACTGTTATTGTGCCCTTTGGCAGAAATAAAAACATCTTGTAGGAGTTTCTTTTAATTGTCCATCTGTCTCAGGCCCTATTTACAGCCGGTATTAAGATGTGTTTTGCTCGATCGAATCACAAGTAGACGAGGGAGACATTCCCGTTTACATCTGGTGTTTCAATCCGTGTGAGTGCGTGTTAGAATTCAGGAATGGTGAGAGAACATCTTCAAACTAAACTTAGGTCTCCAGCCAACAAAGTTTAAATCCCATCTGGTAAATAATACAATATTATAATATCATCCCATAATGTTTACACGTTAAGTCAGTAGGCAGAGAGTAGACTTTTTTGGCTGTTCAAACACATTCGATCACATTAGCGTTTACCCTACGAAAACAAGTTGGAAGTGGTCGAAAGCTTCTCCCTCTTGTGATCCGATTGACCAAAGCGCATCTTAATACCAGGTGTAAACAGGGCCTCATATAAACTAGACGAAATGTTAGCCACTACAAATGTTAGCCTTTAGCCCAATTTTGACACAGCTCTGGAATTTGACTTGACCATTACAAATCCCTCCATATCTTTCTTCAGAGATATTCCTTCATGGATTCGCTTGCATGGGTTTTCAAATGTCCAAATTTCAGCTTCAAAACCTTTACACATAGCCTCACATCCTCAAGACCCCTTTGGTACAAGCAGCAAAACATCCCTAAACCATAAAATATGCACCACCTTGCCTCACAGTTGGTATGTTAGCACTTTCTAAATGCTGCATCTGATTCTAAATGTATGGGTGAACTAAGTATTTCCAACCAAAAAAAAAAAATGTAATTTGTTCAATTATATTGCTTTTTCTGTAATAGCATTGGTAAAATTCAATTACTCTTATCATGGGTTATGCTAACATTTTCACAGCACTACATAAGTTTGGCTTCCTCTAGCTCGGACAAGAACTGAAAGAAACAGACTGAAGGAAAGCAGTTCATCGGGGTGATGAGGACAGACACCAGAGGTCAACGTCTCAGCCGCCCAGCTTGATTGCTGGACACTTTCCTCACTTGGAAGGACAACTGGGGTCAGGATTTTGAACATCAAAAGAGCAAGCTGTGCTTGCCATCGTGTCCCATGGATGTCAGATGTGCAATTCCCAATTAGCCGTCAGAGCTGTCAGAAGTGATCATAGATGCCCCATTTTGTGGACTGTGGAAGCTATACTCATCGTCTGGCTGGAGTCGCTGTGTTTGTACAGTGGTTCAAATAATTCCTTGCCATTCCGGGATTTTGACCTATTGGATATTGAATAAGAGCTGGCTTTTGCTTTCTTTTCATCTCTGCTAGAAATTCACAGAGTCTTCTTCAAAGCAGAAATGATTTCTTCTTAATTTCCTGCTGTATCAGATGTAGACATGTGCTAAATGTTGTTCGATTGTGTCTTGTATGTCTAGACAGCACGATATACATCACCGATTCTTGCGCATGATATCCATCATGTGTTCCTTGACCGAATTTGGCATGCTTGTGCAATTAGATCAGCAGATGAGCGGCTCTTCATCATGCCACCTAAGGCCAAGAACATACTTTAAGCAAGCACACAAATGCAGATGCAACATATTTCAGACTTGAGTCAGCAAAAAATCAGACTGAAAGAGCAAGAGACTTGAGGAAGGGTTGTTCTGACTTGGGCAGCAACCATTACCAGGACCATAGCAATAACTGTGAACCAATTGCCACAAGTTGAGATTTGCTTAATATTACATTTAACATTGTTGTTAAATTATTAGTTTTAATAATTAACTTTAAGAGAGCAGAGCATTGGATTACGGTGCAGATATTCTAAATGTAAAAATAGGTGCAATGAGCATGCAATAATTAAATAAATATTGATAAATTATAATATAGGCTGTTAAGCAATATAGCACTAACATATTGCCTATATTCAAACATAATTTATGCAGAACTGTCAGTAGTTCAATGTTACTCATCACATCAAAACTTGCACTTTTCTTCAAAAAAGAAGAAGAAAAAAAGGAATTGAGGGAACTGAAAGAGAGATAAACAAGTGTTGATTCAAAATATGATTTACCTGGTTATTCATCTGCAAAATGAGGTATCACACCATCTCCTTCACTGCAGCTGTGTACTGATGCACAGAGGACACAAAGAGAGAGAGAGCGAGAGCGATTTGAAGTTCACGGGTCCCATCAACAAATTTCACCAGCATCCCATCAGCGGCCAAACGCTTCTGCAATGTCAGCACATTCATGCTTGATGTCTCTTTCTCCTCCTCTATCGCTCATCTGTTTGTCTTTCACCCTGTCACTCCATGCAATTATGTGCATCCGTGCAATGAGAGAGAAAAATATGGAAACCGACACATGCAGTGCAGCAGTTTGTTTGGTCGAGATTGTCCTTAGAGACTGATCTGTTGAAGTCACCTGCTTCTCAAAGAGTTCATGAAGGAGATTTTCTCCTTTCTTGTCACCACCATATCCTCAACATCTATTTTTCAGCATGCTGCACCTTTAAGGGGTGTTGTTTCATTTCCAGATTTAAATCCAGATGCCCCACCTGGGAAACTAATGAGGTGTCTTTAAATGAAATTACTGCAACAGCTGCAATATGTTTTCTGCAGGTAGATGTGCCTATATAATGAGTTTGTTTTGAGCCTGACTGATTGTGTTATTGTTCAGTGTATTGTTCAGTGCTCGGGACGTGTCAAAGGTTGCTTCCGGGGGTGGACGGTTCCAATTACAGCCGAGAACTGTACGAAAAGATGTTCTCGTGAGTTAAACGTTTGGGAAAGAGTGCATTTTTAAGGAATAGTTTATTGAAAAATTCTGTCATTATTTACTCATCTTCTTGTTGTTTCAAGCCTGCGTAACACCAGAAGTCAGGCAGAATATTCATCCTGCTCTTTCCAATACAATGCAAGTCATTTTCTCATTTCATGGCTCTCAAATCTCATTTGCGGTCATGTATAATCAAATAATGCATTAAGATGCATTGCACCGGCTTGATTCCAAATGTCACTGGTTCTTACAAGGGATACGCCAATATTAAAATTCTGGCCAATAACGATACGATTAATTATTTTCATGTTATGGTCGAATCGTTTTAATATCTATCCTATAAAAAATGTCAAATAATGTGTGGAAATAAATAAAAAATAAAACATAAAAAGAATAAATTTAGGCCACATTTTGAGATTTTCGAAAGAAAACATTTAATTGTGTTATTAAATTATTAGTGTTTTTGGTTCAATTTTGTATGATGCTTTTTTGAAAGTTTGGAAAATTCACTGTCATTGGAAAAGAGTTCCAGTTAAACTTCTCCTTTTGTGTTCCACTGAAAAAAGAAAACCATATTTTGGAGTGACCGGAGGGGGAGAAAATAATGAAAGTTTTTTTTTTTTGTGAATTATTCAGTGAAACATCTGATAGATTCACATACATATAAACATCTCAAAACATCACATTGCTTTAGCAATACAGAAGAAAAATAGTAGCAATAGTAGAACAATGCTCTCAGAATCACATTTTCAAGATATAAAGTTGTTGCCGTTTCAGAAGCGAAAACCCTGGGAACAGTTTCCATGTGAATCTTCTGTCAGATCACTAACAACTGTCTATGCTTCTGCTTTACGAATATATCGCTCAAAACTATTCCAACAAATCTGACTTCCTATAGGGATTCGGAACTAATAGCAAATTTATTCATTGGACTATATCAGACTATATGAAAAGACATCACTGAAGGCAGAGGCTGAAACCCTTCTCTAGACCACAGTCATCTCCATGGTGGAACGAGTGTAAAAATGCTTCTCCAGAACAAGCAGCTGCCTTCTATGCCTCAAAAGGGGGTAAACATAATCATTTACAGTAATGACACTCATTTGAAAAACTCTCCCTGTGTATTACAGCCACAGGAACTGGATTAGAGCCACTGAGCCACAAACACTTAGAACAGCAGCATATTCAGTAATGATAAATGTGTGTTTTATGGGTAATTATTCACAAGTGAACTGCTACACCTCAGCAGGGCTTGTTTGGGAAATAAAGCCAGGTCTTGTGGTGTGATATGGCATTTTCTCTATCTGTCTCTCTCCATCCTTGTCTTTCTCTCTTTCACTTTCTCTCCATCGCTCTCTTTTTCCCCATGTTTCCTTGTGTATGTTCAGAATGGAACATTAGTACTCCTGTATAGACTGCAGGGCTAGACATTAACGCTTGTCCGGGACAAGTGGATTTTTAAGAGAGAAGAAAATTTTACTTGCCCAACCGGATGTGAATAACAACAAAAAAACTAGGGAATCACCAAAACATGAGAATGATTCTGATTTTATTACATTAAAGGCCCTTGCACACTGAGTCCGAAATTCGCATCCGAAATTTTCGCACTTTAAAAAATAAATACGACCTCGCGTTATGTCGAGCACACTTATGCACAGCCTCCGAAACTTTCGTCCGTCATAAAAAAATTCGATTTTCTGCGTTTTTCGCATCTGTAGCAAACGTTTTGAATGGTGTTTTGACAATTCATAACCACCGAATCACGAATATGAAAAAACGCATACGAAAATTTCGCGCGGACGATTTCACACAATAGTTCAATAAAGAATTAGTTGATATTAATGTCACTTACATTTTCGATGCAATATTGACTGTTTTCTTCAGCGAAAACAGTTTCAAACAAAGATCACAGCAGAACTATAGCACATCTCAACACTCAGTCGTGTTTCAATTGAACAAAACGGTTGAGTCAAAGATTCAATGGCCCGTTCATTAACATCTGCCTCATTCTTGAATGAATCAGCTGTTTGAACGAATCGTTTGAGTGAATGACTCAATGACTAACTCATTAAGATGGCCACTTGCCGCCACCTACTGGTGGTTTAGTTTCATGTTTAAAAGTCAAATACATTTTTTCCACAACATTTCTTATTTTTTAGAAGTAAAAAAAATATTTAAAATAATCCCATAACATTATTTAATGCGCAGTTGTACGGTTTTGGTGTAGGTGATTTAATTTGACAGCACAGTGTCTTATTAAATCTTATTTGCACTCACATATGTTAATATATGCTGCATTAAGATGCATTGCACCAGGTTTGATGCCAAATGTCACTGGTCCTTACGTGGCATACACCTAATAACAATAAGCTGTTTATTATTTAGTTTATTATTGCATTGTGGGAGCAGTTTCCCATGCAGTGTGTTCTAGTTGTATACTGCACATGTTGGTAGATATAGTAAGTCATTCAAGTAGTCTATACAGTAAATTTGCATACTGTCCACAATATACACACTGCATACTGTGAAAATAGAGCAAGTATTCCTTTCCAAACATACCTGTATCTCTCCAAGTCACCGTCTCTCTGATTCTTCACCTCTGTACTCCATCTCTCAGCCAGTGTCTATTGATCTCTGGCCCAGGGATTCTCAGCAGGATGGATGGCACTCAGCCGCAATAATGGCAGTCGTTTCTTGTCCCATTCTGCCCGTGCTAAGCGTCACGTGGAGAAGCGAGAGAACAGGGCAGCTAAAGAGATACAGATAGACAGAAAGAGCACTAGATGAAAGAAGTTCAAATGATTCCCAATTTGTGCACACTACATCAGAAACCAGGGAGAACACTGTGTTTATCACTCCTATAATTATCAGCGGAGCCCATTTTTACACGGTGGCCTATATACATATATCTCACCTTCTGTGACCCTGAACTGAAAATTTCTAGATAAAAATCTAAACGATCTGTTTTTAAAGGGATAGTTCACTTTGAAATAAAATTTTGGTATGTTTTAGCTTACCTCAAGGGCATCCAAGATGTAGGTGTCTTTTTTTTTCCGTAGTAGTTTCAATTTTGATATTTTTAGGTCAAACCGTTCTTGTCTGTCAGTCATATAATGCAGGTCGATGGTCACTGTCTCAAAACACAAGCACAGAGTCGAGACACGAAACGAGCGGTTTGTGTGAGAAAACGAACAGTATTTATATCGTTGTTATCTCTTGAACACAGCACACGTCCAAATGATCTGACGGCGCGGGCGGGTATAGATATATACATAGATGTTGCCTTGGCTACGGTTTCGTTCCAATGAACTGCAGTAGCCAAGGCGACATCTATTTATATATCTATACCCGCCCGCGCCATCAGATCATTTGGACGTGTGCTGTGTTCAAGAGATAACAACGATATAAATACTGTTCGTTTTCTCACACAAACCGCTCGTTTCGTGTCTTAGGCCATCAATGTGTACTTATGATGGGGAATTGTTTAATTTGGACGATGGATAATTGTTTTAATTTGGACTCTGTGCTTGTGCTTTGAGACAGTGACCATCGACCTGCATTATATGACTGACAGACAAGAACGGTTTGACCTAAAAATATCAAAATTGAAACTACTGCGGAAACAAAGACACCTACATCTTGGATGCCCTTGAGGTAAGCTAAAACATATCAAAAATTAATTTCAAAGTGAACTATCCCTTTAAGTGTTGGTTTTGGGAGTGTGCACCTGCCACTAGCGTCCATGAGGCATCAGAGTAATGTGATGTTAGCAGGGTTATTCGGAGGTTACCCGATCAAAGTCAAATCCAGCTGCACTTTTCTCCATAAGCGACCTTGCTAAACCACACACCATACGTTGCCAACACATGATCATATAGCATTGAAAGGAATGGGAATGTAGTTTGCCAGATCCATTTGGAGATGTTTACGGGGATTTTTTTATCATATGACACATTATAAAATTATAGATGGCAGGATAATTCAGGTGCATTTCTCCTGAATTACTGTAAATGAATTATGCATGAATGTGTCATGGCAATAACAGATTAGAGAGAATAACTAAATGTCAGCAGACAAACGTTTTGTCCTTTTTTTTTCTTTTTTTTTTTACGTTTAAGGTGGTATAAACACTGCTTTAAGTGAAAGATCGTACTCTTGAAAGCTCAAGGACTCTTCTGGCAGGTGAAATTGTATCAGTCCAAGTGCATTCTGGGATAGAACAAGGTTGACATTACTTGAAATATGGCATTACTGGGATTGTGTTCACTCGACTCGCATAGCTGTGGTTGTACTCGAATATACTGCCTGAACTTTACCAATAAAACAAAATTTCTACTTCGCTTTTTCCTCCAAAGTAAGCATAAAATTACACACACTTGGTTCTACTTTGCACAATTCTCCAGTAACCTTGTTTTACAGTAATTACAGTCATTTTAAACAACTGTCATAACATGACCAGGCCCAGCCAGCAATTTTGTATAATGCAGTCAAGTTCCTCTCCAACTTTTTTCTTGCCATATTGTTTCACTCTATATGGTCTCATGAGAAGTTAAAATAATTCAATGAAAAATAACAAAACCCAAATCTAAACCTAAACCTAACCATAAAGAAATACTAAAAGTCATATTTCTTTCTACATTTCAATAATACGATTTTGCCATTATTTACGAATTATTGAGAGAACTTTCAATGCCTCCAATTATATAAGCAAAATGGATTGAGAATTCAATTTTATATTGACTTTGAGAAGGTTTTTCGCTCAACGTGGGTGAGTAAAAGATGATAAAATTCACTTTTAAGTTCTTATTCTGAATCTGAAATGGAAGCATAATTTCAGTCTTGTCATTTAGATAATTTCACACTAACTTAGAACAACTCTGCTGTTCAACAGTGAGTCCCAACCTGCAGCCACACAGATCCCTATACACAGCAGAATGTGCAATTATGTTGTAATACAGAAATTGTACAAATGTGAACAGGCACATCAGCATAATAATGCAGTGTTATACCCATATGCCTTAGAGGCAGCATGCGAGATATCACCATAGGGATGATAACAACACCAATGAAACAACATGGAATTTATGATTACTTACTTAACAAGCCATAACATTAAACTTTGAGGACAAATGACTGAATTATGAATATGTTGGATGTAAGCGATGCATATGGTCTCAATGTGCAATGATTCTAGCTGACAGGACTCTTGGTTTATTTAGATAAGCACTAAAGTTTCGACAAAAATACAAAACATGCTGTGTTTCTCTAACATTAAAGAACGGAGAGGGAATTCACTGATAGATGGAAACAAAACTATGTGATGTAACTGGATGTCAAGATAAATTTGGCTTTCATATTACCAAATCTCTTTTGAGTTTGATTTGTTGCATCTTCTCCTTGAGAACATGTCTAATGCGCAGACATTTACTCAAAAGAAGGATGAAACATGTACCATCTATTCTTTATTAAGATAATTTCTTTTCCCCAATGATCTTTCGAGAGACCAGCCCTTTATAACAAGTGTATTCCTATTCCATAGTCAGCATTAAAATCTGCTGGCTAGGCATAGGTAAACAGAGCTCTTAATTCTGAGTGTGTGTATGATTGATGACCGTAGAGCCTGCTGGGTCGGAAAGCCATCCTGGTGTGTCATGCAATGAGACAAGTGGGGGCTCGATCTGCAAAGATGTGTAGAAACCTTCCTTTATATCGGACAGTTGTCGTTACTGAGAATTGCCTGTCGATCGGAGTTAAACCGAGACTGGGCAACATTTATTTTTCAGCGTGATATCTAGAATATCTTAAAAATGTGCATCTTCATTTTTGCCATTCATATATATATATCCTCTAATTCATTCACATGTTCATGTATCTTTGCACTCATATGGTAATATATTATGAACATCAGTCATCATGGTGCCTACCTCGTGTTAATGTGATGTCAGAGTCAGAGTGGCAGTATAGTGAGAGTTGGGTAAGGACAAACAAACCCTAATATATTATAACTCCGGCAGCGGTTTATTCATTATTTGCAACAAATTCGCGATAGACAATGTAATCTAGAGAATATTAATGGAATACACAAACTGCACTGAAGCCATGTATGTAGCGATGTAGCAATTCTTTTCGAGAAATGTATCGATTCATTTGAAAAAAAATGTAGCAATTCTTTTCGAGAAATGTAGCGATTCTTTTCGACAGTATGTAGAGAAATGTAGCGATTCTAGCCAAGAAATGTAACAATTAATTTGAAGAAATTTTTTTTGAGAAAAGTAGCGATTCTTTTTTGAGAAAAGTAGCGATTCATTTGAAGAAACGTATTGATTCTTTTTTTAGAAATGTAGCGATTCTTTTCGAGAAATGAAGCGATTCATTTGAAGAAATTTAGCAATTATTTTTGAAAAATGTAGCGATTCTTTTCAAGAAATGTTTAAATTCTATTCCAGATTGTAATTATATATTTGTTACAGTGTAATTATGCATTTATTACAATGTAATTATACATGTATTACAGTGCAATTATACATATATTACAATGTTATTATACATGTATTAATTTAATCATACATTTATTACAGTGTAATTATGCATTATTACAGTTTAATAACACATGTATTACAATGTAATTATAAATTTTTAAAGATTGTAATTATGCAATTATGTAATTATTTATTACAGTTTAATCATTCATATATTATAGAGTAATTATACATTTATTACAAAATATTAATATTATATGTATCGAATCGATTCTTTTCGAGAAATGTAGCGACTCTTTTCGAGAAATGCATTGATTCTTTAAGAAAAGTATCATTTTTTTCGAGAAAAGTATCGATTCTTTTCGAGAAATGTAGTGATTCTTTTTGAGAATATATTTACAATGTAAATATACATTTACTATAGTTTAATTATACATTTATTAGTGTAATTATACATTTATTAGAGAGTAATTATGCGTTTATTACAATGTAATTATACATTTATTATTATGAAATTATGCATTACAATGGAATTATATATTTATTACAGTATAATTATACATGTATTACAAAGTAATACTATTTTTAATGTGTAATTATACATTTCTTACAGTCTAATTATGTTTGTTACAGTGTAATAGAAGAAATGTATCGCTTCTTTTGAAGAAATGTATCGATTCTTTTTGAGAAATGTAGCGATTCATTTGAATAAATGACCCGCTTGCAGAGCTTCAGTTAACACCATAGTAGATTTAGGATTCTATTATGTGTAGAAGAAATACAAAAAAGCACAAAATCATTTCAATATTGAGTAAACATTGCAGGGAGCAGCGGTAAGGATGTATTTGTGAACTCTTTGTGCTCTGGGTCAATTCTGTCTCATACTTTGGTCTGAACTTTACTTTTATGTTTGTTACAATGTAATAACAGAAGAAATGTATCGATTCTTTTGAAGAAATGTATCGATTCTTTGAGAAATGTAGCGATTCTTTTTGAGAAATGTAGCGATTCATTTGAATAAATGACCCGCTTGTAGAGCTTCAGTTAACACCATAGTAGATTTAGGATTCTATTATGTGTAGAAGAAATACAAAAAAGCACAAAATCATTTCAATATTGAGTAAACATTGCAGGGAGCAGCGGTAAGGATGTATTTGTGAACTTTTTGTGTTCTGGGTCAATTCTGTCTCATACTTTGGTCTGAACTTTAGTTTCTTAGTTGAGGCAGAAGACCCTTTGAGTTTCCTGAGAAAAAACAATGAGTCTTCAGGGATGAGTTGCTGTGGTAACATCGCTTCATCGACTCTAACATTTGAGCCTTTGAGGCGGTTTCATTATTGATGGTTACTCCAGTTATTTTGATGTTTTAAGTAAATCTGACAATGTGGTTTTGTTATGAAGCTCTCTGGTGCACAGAGGGTACATAATCCTGAAGAAAGATTAAACACAAAAGTACAAAGTTTGGTTGTTATAACATTGACATCACTTTGCCATTGAGTTACGATATCAGACAGTCCAGCTTTGTTATTAAGTTCTATATACAAAAATATATAAACGGCAAAAAAATTGATAATAAGAACCATTGTTGATAATTGAGCAGCAAATCAGCATATTACAATGATATCTGAAGCATCATGGGACACTGTAGACTGGAGTAATGATGCAAAAAATTCAGATTTGCCATCACAGGGATTAATTACATTTTAAAATATATTAGAAAGCAGTTGTTTAATAAGATTTCACAGTATTGTATTTTCGATCAACTAAATGCAGCCTTAATCGGTGAGAATAAGAGACTTCTTTCAAAAACATGAAAACTTTTGACCGGTGGTGTTAATTAATTGTTGACATTACCGTTTTAATTGGAAATCTCAAGGTCATTACATCATAGCATATTTAGGATATAACCGTATATTATGGATCCTTTCTAATTATAGTCATTTGACAAAAAAGATGCAGTTTGCTGTATTACGAGGGGTGACACATCTTACCCCACTCTCTCCAGTAGGGTAGAGAGCCATTTTCCCTCATTTTAAACACAAAGTTTTTATAAGGTGGGGGGGAGGGGGGGGGGGGGGACAAAATTGGCTTTTGCAAAAGACGGCAATGGTTCCTGGCGTCTCTGAAGCGGTCTCAACGCCGATACGGTGAAGCTGAAAAGATGAGGAAGGACGGAGACTTAAACTCATCTCAGAATGAGTAAAAACCAATTACTGAGTCATTCGTTTCACATTTACTAAGCTCCAGTCGGGCCACCTACACATTGTGTGTGTGTGTCTCCAGGACACAGCCAAACATAAGAACACATTTGTCTTGATGTTATTGTAAGATTAATGGGACATTAAATGAAGTCCACTTTAATAAAACCACAATACCAAATTAAAAACTGCAATGCTCTATAACACTATAAAAATGTACAAGGGCCTCAAGGCTAATTGCGCTTTACACTAAATGACAAAAATTACATCCACTGATCAAGCAAATGGGTGAAAAGACATTGTGGAGCATTTTATGGACGAGCAGTAAATAAATCAAGGCTTGTTTTTACAAAATTCAAGCTGTGCGTTGGTCATATCAAGCTCTTTTAGCCACCGGAGACAAATTGGCTTTTCCGTATCTCTCCCCCTTCCCATCAGTTTCATATTAGTATCAGCTGGCTAAGAGAATTGCATCTGAACTTCCAGTTCACCCTGTTACTTCTGCTTATCCCAGCCTTCCTCGTTTTCTCAGCTTCCACATTGCTTCCTCTGAACTTCAATCTGATCAAATAAGGGAGGAAATAAGAGAGACCGTCTCCATCGGCAGAGGTATAGCATCGGCGGCGAAATGCTTTTTGAAGAGCAACTGCATGAGAGATGCTCTGTGGCATTTTCTCGTCTGACCCCGACGTGACCTTTATTCACAGGAAGACTCCATTTTGATTACTTTTTTGGGGGTTATCTTGCGCTCTGTCATCTGGGTTGCCTGTACCCTTTATAACTGCGCTGATTGTGTTTGCCAATTTGCTGCCAGAAGGTTAGCTGTGATAAAAGAATAAAATAGAATTATTCCTGTATGTTATTTTCATAACAAAATTCATTTGTCCTGATGTAAAACTGACTTACCTCTTCAAACCTCCTGTCAGACTCCCCGTGTACACGTTGCCAGTCAGTATATTTGATTTGATTTTTTGATTTTTTGTGCTACACTGTTAGACTTTTCAAGGGGTTTTTACAGTAACTTACTGGCAACACTGTTGCCAGTAAGTTACTGTAATTAAGAGTTACAGTACCAAACCATATTTCAGTTTTGTGTAATACAGTGCATTACTGTAAAAACGAAGCTAACCAGTACAGTGCATTACTGTAAAAACGAAGCTAATCAGTACACTACTGTAATTATTTTTATTTGTACTATATATAAATTAGATTTGATAATTTTGATATATGATTAATTTTATTTTTATCCTACATAAGTACTACTTTCATACAAACCAATTAGACAAAATTATTACAAAATAAAAATTTTTTATTTAAAACATTTCATATACATCACAAAATAAACATGCCAATGCTGGAAATGATGTGTGAAATTTACACATTAATGGGTGAGTTTAGAGACAACATTTTTTGTGTTAATTTTAACTCATTCATTGTGTTAATGATTTTAACAAAGTAAATATGTCAGAGAGGTTAACACAAAGATGTGTAAACGTGTTAAATTAACACATTTTGTGCTGGCCTTCACTGCAAACATTTTTGAAAACATACATAAAACCATAAACAAAACATTAGCATTTGACTAAATGAATGTAGAGTCATTGGTTGTTTAGCTTATACAAGTATTATAATGAAATATCAACCATTACATTCATAAAACTGCAGAATATAAATACATTTTTAAGCATTCAAAAAGGAAATGTCCAACACAGGACAAAACACAGTTCTTTTCACAATACAAGACACATAACCCCACCTTAAAAATAATTTCACTTATTTCCAAAAATTAGTTGGATTCATGTACACTGGTGGCCAAAAGAAGTATTTAAGTGTCGTAATGTTTTTGAAAGAAGTCTCTTTGATGCTCAAGAAACATTTCTTATTATTATCAATGTCTGACTGTCTACACTCTAAAAAATGCTGGGTTGTTTTAACCCAATGTTGGGTCAAATATGGACTAACCCAACGTTGGGTTAAAAATGCAATTTAAAAACGGACAAACCCAGCCGTTGGTTTACATTTTTAATGTAACCAATGCAATTTGTCCATTTTTTAATTGCATTTTTGTCCATTTTTGATATGTCCAAAATACAATTTGTCCATTTTTAAACTGCATTTTTTAACCCAACGTTGGGTTAGTCCATATTTGACCCAACATTGGGTTAAAACAACCCAGCATTTTTTAGAGTGTACTCCATCTTTTCTACAGCATAGGAGTAAAAGTCATCATCAAAATAATCTTTAAAAAGCCAACAGAATGTTTTTGTCCACCTTTGTGAATAAATGAACTTCTCCAAAGATTGGTTCCTGTTCAGAACTTGATTGACAACATCAGAGTGTTCCCTGGTCTGCATGCGTGCCCACAAACACAAATGTACTCAGTCCTTCAGAGGAGATCCCAGTTCCAACACTATGAGAGTGAGAGAGTGAGAGAGAGAAAATATTAGTGTCACATTATTTTTAACCTCCTTTTTTGTTAATTTTTATTATAATTTTCACAAAAAACTTAAGAATATATATTTGTAAACAGCTTTTGTCAATAAATAGCATACAAAAGAACTAAATAAAATTATGCCAGATTAAATTTTAATACTTACAAATCCTCAATTCTGTCCAAAAATGCTGAGATCCATAGAAAGAACGACTGAAATCGATGATTTTAGCCCATTTCAGCTTGTCTGCAGTGAAGGAGTACCTGTTTGAGACAAATACACAGTAAGATACATGCAAGAAATCACTGTGTGATGATCGTTCTCCTTCCTACAGTAGTTAACCCACCTGTGTGCTGATATTAGGACCTTCCTAGTCAGGTGGAACTGCAATGGTAGAGTCTTCTGGCAAATAAAATATCAAAATAATGCAAAAACATAAACTTAAGTTGTTTAGAATGCTAGATTTGGTATGAATGAATTAGTGAGAGTTTTACTGCAGTGCTTACCTGGATACGTTTAATCTGGTGAGACTGAACAAAGACAATGGTCCATCTTCTGATTGGTTCATTTGCTGTGTAATAAAGTTAGACATAATGCAAAGGTCACTTATTTGATATAAAGTTAGCCAATTTTATAGAGATTTTATAAGATATTGTAAGCTACCTAGTCTGCACCAGTGGCTCAAAAGCAATTTTCACATAGCGTATGCTAATCATTTCAGCAAACTTATATCAAAATATATCACAAATGGGCTGGCCTACCTCTGGAATCTTGCTAAGTCACTGGCGCGAATTGGCGCTTTGTTGCAGTTGCCTTTAAACACAAAAATGGAAGTAAATATTAAATTCCATTAAAAAAAAAAAACTATAATATGGTATAGTTTGCAAACTAATGCTAAAACTATAAAGGTTCTCATCAGTAGGCCAACATTAGGCTATAAACAGAATTTCACATTAGTTTATTCACATTTATTGTTAATGTAAACGCGTTGCTCGTTGGCATATTTTAACTCGACAATTCAATAATCTAACAAAGTGTGTAAAATGAAACGTTAGCTCAGTTTACCATGGTAAAGTTCGTTACCGCCATGTTGACGACGAGTAGGCTAACTTTAACGTTAACATACGTTAAACTGGGCACAATCCTGTCAACAGCCAGTCTATGGTCAACATACACAGAAGGTTTTTTTTTTTTTTTTTTTTTTACCTTGCTTGCTGATCTCTCTCTCGGTGAAGTGAATTCCGTCTCTTCCCCGGGCCAGACACGAACGTCGCGATCCAACAAAAGGCAGACCCCATTACCTACACTGGATGTCTGTCTGACGCGACACGACAAATCCCAGACAGTGTAGTGATGCGCCGCGGCCGTTATATTTCAGACGTAGTCCGATACGAGTCCAAGCGCTCGCGCGAGTTCTTACAAGGGATAAACAGGTTTGCATTTAAAGGTCCGGTCGCTTCAATGTGTCCAATATAGACAGCCTCTGGCTATTATAGCGTTGTAGACACGCGGTGTAAGGCAAAAATTAGGAAATAAAAAGCACGGTGGAATGGTGCCAGCCAGAGAGGCAGTTACGTCAAATACAGTAGTATACAGCAAATTTAAAAAATACAGTAAGTCTCTGTATGTGGTGTTAGACGTCACAGAAAATTCCCATGATGCAATTGGAATCACAGTTATTTACTGTAAAGAGAAATAGCAGTATTATACTGGGAGATTTAAAGTAAATAACTGTAGAAATTACAGAAAAGTCTAACAGTGTAGTGAGAAATATGTTAAAGTCGGCATGAAACGGATGTTGCGATAGTCTTTACTTAGTGCTACTTAGAGCCCATGTGCTAGTAAACATCATCAGAGAAGAGAAGAGAAGAGAAGAGAAGAGAAGAGAAGAGAAGAGAAGAGAAGAGAAGAGAAGAGAAGAGAAGAGAAGAGAAGAGAAGAGAAGAGAAGAGAAGAGAAGAGAAGAGAAGAGAAGATATGTTGCTGCAAGAGGGAGGGGAAGTTATCATCATTAAAGATCATAAGGTCACATGAATTAAGTAACACATAAAGTATTTATAATAAATACTGCAATATTTCATTTTGAAATTTGATTTCATTGTGAATTTCTATAAATAAAAAAATGAAAAACGGACACTTTGACGCTTCAAAAAGTTTTGTCACACACAAAAAGAGATTGTGAAACTAATCCACATGAATTGAGTGGTTTAGTCCAGATTTTCGCTTTATTAGGTTTGGAACGACATGAGGGTGAGTAATTAATGACAGAATTTTCATTTATGGTTGAACTATCCCTTTAATGTGTGTTTAATGAAAGATTGAAGCAGAGAGTCGTTTCTATTTATAGGTGTGCCTTCTACAACCTTTCTCGTTTTGCCTACTAAAATTCAACATGATTTTTCCAGTGCATTAGAACCAAGGAATAAAGATCTGCTTGTGACAACAAAGGAAATAACACATTATATCTCCCAGTCTATTTCCCCTCATCCACATTGTTTAAATTTGCGCAGCTCGAATGAAGCTGACGTTGAAATCCATGTGTGCGGACAAACTTAGGGAGCGGAGAGATGGTCTCTGTGCATATATGCTCTTGCTGATAGACAGATGTATAATTGTATGTACAGTCACCATCTGGCTGTGGCGACAGTCTGAGGCAGAGCAAAAGGTTTGTTCGAGAGCCGGCTGTTCTGCCAGATCACAATTCCTTCATAACTAATGCATCTTGCTGGTTTTCTCTCTGGCCCTATATCTTTCTCATTGCCATGCTTTCTATAGTATGTATTGTTCACCTCAGGCTTTTCCTGTTTAATTTACTTTTTTTTTTTCTTCTGTATAATTTAGACATGTAGAAATGCCATATAATTGCAATAATTCAGTGCCAAAATATCAATTTTTCACACCTCCTCAGAAACCATAGTGTTTTGTTACAACAAGATATTGAGTGCCTTAAGGCATTTTTCATTTTCTAACTTTTTACCATACCTTCATTTATTTTTGCTAGTTAAAATTCCTCAAATAGATGTTGTTTTACCCTTGTCCCATGCTTTCAATCTTAAAATATGAAATTCATCATAGAATGATTTTTTTTTAATCTTTTATAATCCAGATGAACAATGAAACAATCATTACAATATTTTGTAAATGATGTATCACAATTTAGCATGTAATTTCCATAGCAATTTTTGTCTCAATCAGTTTCAATTAAAATTTTAACTTTATCGAATTTAGGATACTTCAAATGCAAGGTAAAACTGATGGTCATGTTATTCCAAAAATGTTAAAAATGTAATTTGCACCAATTTGCAATAGAATTGCAATTCTATTTTGAAATGTGGTGGGAATGACATTTGTTGTTCAAGTATATGTGAAGCATGTGTATACAGACTGTTGGTCATTGTTGGTGGAAAGATAAACTCTTAAATAAACTGAGAGTGTGTTAAAAATGTCAAAAGTGCTCATAGTTAAAGAAACACCCATCTAAGCAGAGCTTCCATATCGATAGATCTGAAATCTCAGCACTTGATCTGTTTTAAATGGAGTGGTTAAAAGAAGTGGATTGGGTTTTAGACTCTCCATTCTCCTTCCTGAACACCAGCCAAGATGTGGCAGCCTTTAAGACGGGGGTTTTATCGATACACCCCTCTCAAATCCACCTCTCCCCTCACAAAGCTTCTCTCCCCAGACTCCAGCTGTAATAAACCACCGAAAAAAAAAAAGGGAGATTCAATCCATGCCATTAAAGACTCTGGGTGGATAGTGTTTGTATGGACGTGGACACTGAAGGAGATGCTGTGAGAAATTTGTGTCTGGAAGTGTGTGTATAATTGTGTTTTGGGGCTTTTATGACTCTAGGGTTCTTGAGTTGCAATTAGTTGCTAACGATACTGGAATTACCAACTTCGATACGATACCTTGAAAAAATACAGATACCACTGAGAAAACTGCCATATACTGTATACTGCCACGCAGATCATTTGTTATTATCTCATAATTTTTTGATAATTTGGGTAATTTCCTTGCAATAGCTTACACACCGCTTACGCACAGGGAGGTTTTATTTGAATCATTGAACTAGATTTACAAAAAAGTGAACAATCAGTGATAAAATAAGAACAAATTGCAAACGATAGCACAAATAAATACCGTGGAATAAAAAGACAAATTAAATAAACATGGCTTTAAGTTTATAAGGAGGGTCTAACAGTATATTCAGGTAAGAAATACTACATAAATGATAGTAATCAAATGTAAAATAACACTGGATAGTTTTCATTGTAAAAAAATTAAATTAATTAAATTAATAAATAAAAAATTAATGTTTACAATTAAATTTACAAAAGTTATTCAGTCAAGAGCAGCAAGTGATTTTGACTTTGTCTTGTTCTTTGATTAAAATGACAGTCAGCAGCAGGAATATTAGACTGCTGTCACTTTAAGAGCGTATGCACGGATCCCGTTTCACAACATGCGATTTCTCTCAACTATTTACATTCTAAAACTGACTGTATTTACCTGAATGCTCGGCAATATGGACATTTTGACATCATTTTGAATGTATCTGACCGTTTAAGCACAATAAGCCACAAATATAAAGTTAATTTGGTACTCCCGTATGTGAAACCTGCGGGAATTAGACTGAAGCGAATGAGGCAGGTGTGCCAATTTGTCGTTGGAGAGAAGAGAGAGTGAGAACGTGCTGCTGGTATTGGTGTATTGATACTGAAAAAGAAAAAGGAGTATTGGAACACTTTCAGATATATAAATACTGCAGTAAATTAAATTTCTGCAGTATCGATACATATCGAAATATGATTCGACATCGACGAAATACGTCGATATTGACAAGTTGCTACTGTATATGGTATGTTATTCATATTCTTCAAACTAGTGTGTTGGTTTCTGGATTCTTTAAAGAACTGCTCTGATTTCCAATAAGTTAAGCTTTATCAAGAGTTTTTGAGGCATAGTCAATTACTACAAAAAATAATGCTTTCCTTTCCTTTATTCCATTTAATTTCCATTAAAATAGAGGTTACAGCAGGGCACTTACAATTGGTAATATGTTACCGTAAACTAAGCACTGTGAACTTTGAATGTATAGCAAAACAATTTAAATGTGTGCTATCGTGAGCACGATAGCAGTGTGAATCACTTTGTGACCTTGTCTATGCAAAGTTATATTGAATATCCTTAACACCTGCTATGTAAAGCAAATGAGAAGGACATTATATGTTATGGACGTAGGCCTGTGTGTGAGGGGGGGGTGTGTGTGTGTGTCAAGGTTTTCTTGTTGCGCCAGGCTTTTATGTTTTAAGTGGAACAGTGTGGCTTTGCAGTAGAAGTCAGGAAAGTAGTTTAAGAGCATCTACTTTGAACATGTCTGTTCATCATCAATGTTTCAATAATATATCAAGATGTCAATAAAAGAACAAATATGCTATAAATGTGAGAAATATCAAAGCTTTTGACATGCCACTAAAAATTGGATGTATGACTAAATCTGTCATCTTGTTGCACGCAGAAAGACTAGGATCTGACTGGCCGCAGCTAACTTCCTTGATGAGGTAAATCTACATTTGAACTTGAAATTCTTGCAAAGCATGATCAAAGGCAAACAGTGGCTTATCGCTGCAAGGATGTTTTTATTGAAATCCTAAAGTTTTGTTTTAATAATGTCCTTCTACAAAGTCATCAGCTTATAAAAGATACATCACAGAAAACGCTGCAAAGGTCAGTGCGAATTAAAAGGGAAAAAAGTACATTTGACTACGGCAGGGTTGTAGGGGCACAGCCTCCCGATAAATCTTACCCCACATTAATGGAAATGGACCACGATCGGAGTTAAGACTATGATCCGTATGTGATAATAAATCCAACAGCTGCTCCATTCCCTCCACCTCTGATTCCAAAGTACATTTACTCAACTGAGCTATTAATAAATGTATATGTAATTTGTGCAAAATCCTCTACCTTTCTCTTGATCTCTATTCCCGCGAGATGTCTGAAACCCGAGAACGTGTCTCCAGATACAAGACCCAGGACGAGACTTACCGCTCAGTCTGCAAGGGTCCAGTGGTCCCCTTATCCGGCAGTTCAAGGAAAATACTAAATTTGATATAATTGTATTTCTCTTTCCTTTTTAATTCACTCTCCCTTTGGACGTCCACCATCTGGGTCAAGGGCGTCAACGGGAAAGAAGTTGCATAGACGGATATAACATAAATCAAAACTTAAAGTGATGTAAATATCCTAAATATTTATCATGCTAATGTTCGCTTTATTATAATTCACCTCTGTAATCGTATACAATAAATTTTACTGTAATATTCTTGCTAACTTGCCTGCAGATTTGGTCATAATTCACTTTAGCATAATGTCCAAACTTCTCTTTGTAGTGCAATGAAAGTCAAGCCAAAATGAAACAAAAAATACAATAAAAACATCACAAAAATGGTTCATATGACTTTTGGCCTGTTTCCAAGTTAGATTAAACCATCCGATAGTTTTCTATGGGGAAAAGGCTGAACTTTATTATTAAAGGCAGTGTAGGTCATTTGTTCCAGAGAGGTTAGGGTTAGGGTTAGGGTTAGGGTTTTATTTAGTTAGTTAGTTTTTCTAAATATATTTATATTTGTGTCTGTGGAAGACATAAGACCATAAAATGTCCGTCCAATCATTGCATTCGGTCTGAATGCAATGATATGTTGTCCTACCTGCCTGTCAACGTATGTATTTCCATACCTCTCCGCACTTGCTCGCTCAAACATCACACGTCATCAGCGCGTTTCATGCTATGCAGAGTTAGACAGACGTCAGTCACAGAGCACCGTCATCGAAACAGCAGTCACCTTTTACAGTTCCTCCTGAACCAAAAACAATTTGGAAGAGATGGAAATCTGTGACGTTATTCACCTTATTCCGGAAGTAGCACTGGGTGGCGCCATCTGCGTAATCTCACTTCCTGGTTTAGCTACTTAGCGCTTTGTTTGCCCTGGTCCAATCTGTTATCTGTCTTGATATAAGTAGATAGACTATAATATTATAGCCAAATGCGTTGGCCTATGGTTATTAACAACTGCTGCAACGTACTAAAGTACATTTCACTTGAAGCTTTTGAAACAATGCCACAATCAAATTATTTAAACCAGCTATATATGTAGCCTTTTTGAAATATGCAGTTTAAATTCAAAATTCATCATGTAATTAGGCCTATTCATTGTGGACGTTGCGTATTTAATAAAAGTGAGAAAAGCGTTTTGTATGCTGTTGTAAGCTGTGTCTTTCTAATAGCTATTACTTAGTTATGAAGATGTGCACAAACACTACTACATGTAAAGTTTGAAACATTATTACACCACAGTTTGTTTGCTTAATCACCAGATACATTTGCAGTGTATAGCCAACAGATGAGAAAAAAATAGCCACGAACTGGTGTAGAAAGAAAGTAGAGCCTCAACTATGAAGAGGGTAACGTTAGCTTAGCTAACTGCTAGCTGCAATTTCTTATGGTTTGATCTCTAACACAAGTAATGGCTGTAAAATAAATCCAGCGACTGAATTCTAGAGGACCATAGCTTTCAAACAAGGTATAGCATGTGTATGTGTCCTGTAGTGAGACCATTACAACATTAGATGTGTGTGGCTAATGTAGGCTAAACACTACACATCGGCCGGGCTGCGATCAGACAGGCAGACGGGTCATATAAACACCTAAAAGTCGTTTAAAAATTACCCCGAGAAACAGTGCATTGCTGTGCTGTTGGTACACACGTACATAGCACATTTGGCACAAATTAGCTTATCTTATGTGACATTTTATCAGTGAGACTTCTCTGCAGTTCTCCTCGAAATTGAATGAGGGTCCGCTAAACCGGAAGTTGGTTTACAACGGAAGTACTGGACAGAAGTAAAAGTGGGCGGGGTGGAATAAGGTGAATACTCAGAGCGATCCGTGACTCAAATTTATGTGTTTCATTGTCAACACTATCAACGCTGAAATGGATGTGCAGCAGTCAGGTGGCACAGGTCAGTGCTCTTTAAGTTTTTTATGTTCATTATTATTGTAATGTTCTGTGCTTTGAGACATGAAGTAGTTTAACGAGAGACGCTTTTGTTTGCTCCCTGGTATATGCGTTCATGTGTTTTGAAGGAGGCGTGGCTTTGGAGACACTCTGAAGGGAGGGTGGGATCTTATGCTTTCAAAGCTAGCTTGCTATTGCTAGCCTCTCCGGAAATTGCCTGCCCTATACTTTTAACTGAAAATCTTGCTTGGTAGTCATGGTCAACATTTGACACAAAAGAGAGGCCTCGACTTTCTGCTATAAATATCTCAATTGTGATCCCCCCAAAAAAGAAATTCGTACACTGGGGAAAAATTAGCTTTGAAGCAATTTTCAGTTAGATAACGCTAGCATGTATAAAAAAATGACAATGAAATTTCTAAGAAGTCCGGTAATGTTAAATTCACACATGTGTTACAGTGAACATGCAAGTTAACAATGATAGGATTTCTGTTTTTAGGTGAACTTTCCCTTCTCACTTCTGCAAAGAGGCTAATTAGTATTCATCCCTGCATCCGGCCTGTGTTTTTTGAGATAGTGTTTGTCGTGTAAACTTTAACAGTCCTTTATAGTGCGAGGCACTATTCTGGTACTCATGTTTGTGCTTCAGGCTTCGAGCGGCACTAGAGGCAAAAATTAAGCACTAAAGTTCCCTGAGTCTGCCAATAGAAGGCCATCTGAACTTGTTTTTAGAGTGTGTACATGTTTTTGCGAGACAGTTTCTGTGTATGCTGGGATAACATTTTAATTGAGGGCGCCAAAAATATAGTTTGGCTTAAAGCTCCACCTTGTCGCTCAGATACCATTTTGACACAAACCGATTCAGATATTAACTTAATAATATTCATAGTGGCTCTGGGTTCTTTTGTGTCACATTATTATGATCATTTTTATTCACTCTCTAAATTGTCCTTGGGAGAAAAAGGAGATTACAGACGACCGCTGACCCGTGGCTTGTGAATAAACATGGCAAAACAATCACAGCTCTATTTTAAAAAATGCACAACACTTCGACTCATGGGGCCCCAGGGGCCCCGGAGTGAGTAATGGACTCGTTAAAAATGAATTGGAATAGAAATAAATTACATTGTCCCCTACCGTTTTATCTTAGTGCATATTTCCAGGCTCATTTTACACAATGAATCTTAGCATTGTGGGTTATAGTTATAAAAATTGTTGCACTTGAACATTTGGGCAGATTTGGGACTGCTTTGTGTATTTGAAAGCTAAATGGATGATTCAGTCTTGTAATTAGTATTTAACAATTTTTTTTCTCTTTTTTTTTTTTTTTGACTCTAAATATGAAACCTTGTTTGAACAAAACTCCTTTGAAGAAACAAGGAAAGTGGAGCATTGATCTCGAAAAATATGTTGAGGCCAACAGAACAGGCTTTGACCTTTTCAGGAAAGCTTTGGTGATTTGCAAAAAAAAGAGGGTTTTTGTTCTGTTTTCTTTTAGCTTGTTTTAATGGGTCCTTTCTCCAGCAGGCACCATACAAATGAACTTTATAAAATGGAAGAATAATGATAAAGAGAGAGAGAGAGAGAGATTTTAAACATGGCAAATACATTTGCTATTGGAACATTATTTTATCAAAGAAATGTATAGGTGATTTTATATACAATCTTTTTATGTTTTGGTGGAATGTCAATGTCAAATTCATCACTACTGAGTTGTTGTGGGATTCTGTATTTCAGTCACGTTGAAAAGTATCTCCTCAATAAGTTGCACGATTTGAGGTATCATTTATGAAGTGTAAACGACGCAATAGTAATAGTGTTGACTTCCTACGGCTGCCATTTTGAGTGATTTCTCCTTCATTCTTCTGCGAGTGTCTCCGCCTCGCCTATCTGTTTGCAATAATGGCAGTGCATCCTTCATTGACACCTGTTCCCTAGGCCATGTATATGTTAGCTCAGATTAGACTTTAGGGTCAATTTCGTCACATTAATGGACGACCCCTGATAGATGATACTTTGATCTTGGACAGTGCTACAGACCTTGAAGCGAGGGAAGAGAGAAAATCAATCGTTCTTTCTGGCAATCAGCTGTAGCTGAGACAGCTAATGCAAAACATAATGACCTTGTTCAGAGATAAGCACAGGAAAGAGAGAGACAGAGCACTGGAGAGAGAGACAGGACGAGATGAAAGCGGACAGTTACTGACGGTGGCGGCTGCCAAGAGTTGCCCCGATACAACAGGAGTTCAAACTGATTAGGGCCTTCTCTAAAGGTCACCCTCCAATTGATTGGAAGTTGAATTTCTTTCACTGGGCATGCCAACTAACCTTTTACCGCTTTGCTGTGGATGAAAGTAAAAAAAAAAATTCCTGCCGTTTTTCAACCTTTTTTCAAAGAAAAAGCACCAGGAGAGTGAAGAAAACAGATAACACACAGCAAACACACTCGAGGTGTCCTAGTGTAAAAGAGGCGATGTGTTGTAGCAAATGTGTCGAAATCCACATTCGAGGTTAACCATTGGACTTCCATTGAACAATTCAGTCCGCCTAAAACCTCAAAGCCAGAACTTTTAATGATCCCCAAAATCACTTTATCATGTATGTTATATATACAATACCATTCAAAAGTTTGGAAACATTACTGTTTTTAATGTTTTTAAAGACGTGTCTAATGCCTATCCTGCATTGATTAAAACATTTAAAAAAAAAAAAGAACACTATTTTTTTAAAGAAAAAACAGAAATAATGTGAAATATTAATACAATTTAAAATTATGGTTTTCTATTTTATATATATTTAAAGTAAAATAAAGATTCTGTGATGCTAGGCTGAATTTCTATCAGCCATTCTTCAGTGTCACATAATCCATCAGAAATAATTTCACAATATTACTGTTTTTCTGTATTTTTGATCAAATAAATGCAGGCTTGATGAGCATAAGAGAATTCTTTCAAAAAATGGTATCCAAACTTGTGACCGGTACTAACTAACTAACTAACTAACTAACTAACTAACTAACTAACTATCTATCTATCTATCTATCTATCTATCTATCTAACTATCTATCTATCTATCTATCTATCTATCTATCTATCTATCTATCTATCTATCTATCTATCTATCTATCTATCTATCTATCTATCTATCTATCTATCGACTTTTTCAGACTTTGTATTCTAGTGTTAGCAAACCCAGTCAGTTCAAAACATATTATCATTTCCATCGATAAGAGCAGACTGATCTGAACCCATTCGCCCGAATCTAAGGCTGAAGACGTACCATCATGCCGCCGCTATCAGATTCCTCCTCCTCCTATTGTCTTATGGGACAGCAGACTGCAATAAGTCTGAGTTTAACCTGAAAGCACTAAGAAAGACACATTATCCCCATAGTTTGATTATGTAAGAGTATGAATCACTCAGCGACGCGATGTTGGCCGTGGCTGCAGGTTGCCGCTACCCATCGGCGTGCCTTGAGCCTTCTACAGGGCAGAACACGGAGACTAATGGCGACCTTTAGGTGGCCTAACGAAGCGAGGGGAAGAGAATTGCTTCTGTCAGCTTCTCTTTTCCCGCCCACATATACTCACATTAAAACAGAAGGGGACATCTAGACACAGTCCTTGAGAGGAAGGGTGAAGAGAGGGGTTGAATTGAATTTTACTTCTGCTCGGAGAGAAGAAGCCGTCTTAATTCACATAGCTGACATTAGACTGACAGTTAAATGGTGGCATTTGTTCTGGTGATGATATAGAAGCCATTTCCTGAGTGTTAGCAAATGAACAGTTTGGAAACCGACTTATTCCACTTTCTACGTTGTTATTATAGCTTATTCTGAAATTAATGGTCTGGGCTTTGTTAATGGGTTGAAAATTACTAACCAGATCAGTCAGTAATACTTTGTATCATATGCCATCGTAAACACAGAAGTGTTTAATTTTTTTTTAGCTGTCATGTTGCAATATTAGCTTGTATCTCTTAAAAAACAATCGTTTTGTGTAAAACTGAATGTAATATTTTAAATTTATTAAAATGTTATCAATTAAATATTTTTCTTTGCATTTGTTTACAACTGCAACCAAATGCTGCTTGCCATTTCTTTGTAAAAATTGTTTCTGCGCCAAAAGTATGTATGTTGGGAAAATGTTGAATGCAAGGCAAGTAAATTTCCAACAAAAAAAATTAATAAAATAAAATAAAAATGGCTACGTTTTTAGTCCCCGGACACCAATGGTGTGAATACCCTATTGGAATTGCTCCATTTATTGATGTTTAAAGGGATAGTTCGGCCAAAAATGATATTAAACCCATGATTTACTCACCCTCAAGCCGTTCGAGATGCATATGTCAATCATTTTTCAGACGAACACATTTTCAGTTATTTTAGAGAGATGAATGCTGGCGTATGACGTAGGACGTAGCGTAGTAAGCGTCGTGACGTAGAACGAAGTATCTACTGAGGGTACGAAGGCCTTCTGAGGGTAATCCGTGCGGTTTTGTCGTAAAAATATACATATTTAAAACTTTATAAACGAAAATAACTGGCTTCCAGCAACGGTGGCTTCCAGCTTCCAGCGACGCGCGTTCACGGGAGATGGATGCCGGCGTATGACGTAGGACGTAGCGTTTGATTTAGCTATACTTCGTTCTACGTCACGACGCTTACTACGCTACGTCCTACGTCATACGCCAGCATTCATCTCCCGTGAACGCGCGTCGACCGTTGCCGGAAGCCAGTTATTTTCGTTTATAAAGTTTTAAATATGTATATTTTTACGACAAAACCGCACGGATTACCCTCAGAAGGCCTTCGTTTATCCCCCTGGAGCCGGATGGATTACTTTTGTGAAGGATGCATGCACATTTTGGGGACTTGGAGGAGGTGGACCCCATAACTTGACATTATAACCACTGAAAGATCTAAGACATTTTCTAAAATAACTGAAAATGTGTTCGTCTGAAAAATGATTGACATATGCATCTTGAACGGCTTGAGGGTGAGTAAATCATGGGTTTAATGTCATTTTTGGCCGAACTATCCCTTTAATATGAGGTGTGGGATTGTTTTCCAATTAGTTATCATGTTGGTGGAGCTATTGGCAACAGCAAAATTTGTCAGTCATTGATGTTGTGGTTGGTTAGGACTGAAATACACATGAAAACTTGTATTGTGTTCCATGTTACATAGTTTTGCCTGGCTTAAATATGGCTCCCATAAACTCCCATTTTTTATCACTTCCCAAAGTATAAAGCAAGTCCTGCCCTCTTGAAGAGCCCATTATACTCTGATTATGGAAGTAAAATGGACTGCAAACACTAATTTAGCATGATATGCCAAGGAAGTCAAACGTAGCTTTTGTTTTGAGACCTTTATATGAAAGTTAATTCATAACCTTTACTTGAAGAGTCTCTCAGAATGTCCTCACACAAAAAAAATCAATGATAAACAATTGAATTGTTTTTGTTCGTGAAGAGAAATGTGTATTCAGCACTTGCAGCACCACATGCACTTCACTTTGCACGGTTAGCGATGGGATCATCCAGTGTGTGTGCATCCATCCATGTAGCCTAATTCACCCCTCATTCTTTCCTCACTTCTTCTTTCATACCCGCTGGTAATGTGAGAAAAACGACAGCTTGGGGTCTGATAAAATTGACCTTGCTGTTAATGAGGTTCCTTCGGATAGAGTGCGGTCTCTAACTTTAATGTTTTTTTTTTTTTTTACGCGCACACACATACGCACGCGCGCTGCTGACATCATTGCCCTGTCAACGCCACCCCACTTACCTCTGTCAGTCTCGAGAACACGTCGCAGCCCACACTTGTCACACTCATTAGTCCAAGCGAAGAGATTTACAACCCCCTTGATGTATCCCACAATCCCCAGCTCACATCTGCTCCATTTGATCTGTCAGTATAAGCCTCTCTCCGACATACTTTTTCCATGGCTGTTCAAGGCACACTTGAGAAAACATCATCCATCTGAAAACAAATTCACTGTCATCTATAGACCGCGGGTCAAATATCATCAGACGCTCTTGGCCGCTTTAATTCGAGATGGTTTCCAATAGAACTGTCATCCAGCACTGGCGTTCAAAAGAGACTATTCTTGTGTTTGAGGTTATAGAAAATCATGTCATCATTTAGAGTTTCTTGCAAGCAGTGTCATCTGTTTTTTGTCTGTTAGGATCAGTGTTGGGCAAGCTAGTGAAGAAAATGTAGCTAGCTAAGATACCAAACATTAGCTAAGCTACACTTTTAAAAATGAAACGTCCTGAAACTAATGCTGCGTCCCAATTGGCCTACTTATACTAGGCCCTAAACGTACGTACCGTTTTTGTGAAGAAAAAGCACTTGAGTGTGTAGCACAAGAGCATACAGCTTTGGGACGTACAACTGCGTCTTTAACGGACTGCTTTGTCACTTAATTATGTGCATCCTGTCACCGTGTGAACTGCCCTGTCAATCATCTTGTCACAGTTAAACTCCTCCACATTCAATTAAATTTATTTTCCTACCATATCAGAGAGAGAAATGTAGTGGCATGTTAATCTGCCAGTCTTTCATCATGTGTTTGCATAATGAGGCATTTAAAAGTTAATGACCAAACAAATCTTTTTAAAAAGTTCACGGTGCTGTTGCAGATTAAATATAATGTGGATAACATTGAATAAATATCTTTTCATCAGGTTAGATGCTGATTATTAATCACTCAAACCCCTTTATCTAAACCTCTCCACTGGTCTCGCACATCCTCCTTGTTTGTAGTTTTTTAACACGTTTTACTTGTGTTTGTAGTTGTAATCGAATCCTTGTCCAACGTGCAATGGGTTGTGGGCAATATTAGCCATTTCAGTGTGCACGGATCTGCACTTTGCATTCCAACTGGAAAAAGTAGACAATCCGGGAATCTTTGGAATACTTATTTCAACATACAACAATTTGGGACACATTAATTCTAATTCGGACAAAAAAAAAAAAAATTCTTAGTAAGAACATTTTTTAAAATCTAAAGAACATTTTTCACTATAAATACCCTATCGTGGAATGGAAAGGTTCCATAGATGTTAAAAAGGCTCTTCATGGAACCATATGGTAATAAAGAGTGTTTGCTTTATCCTTTAGAGAAAGTACTTCCGTAACAAGCGACATATAGCAAAAGTTGGAAAATGTCTTCCCTTGCAGTACAGAATCTTCACAAACTAACTTGCATTTTTCTTTGCTTGAAATTGTAAATGGATGCATTTGCAGTTTTATTGCAGTTGACTGTAGGTAAATATCCTTCTTACCCTGCATTTTTGTATATCTGTTATACTGTTATAGTCAATAAAGTTTAATGATGTGGAAAAAAAAATGCTGCAAATGATTGCACAAGTGTGAACGAACTGTCTAAATGATTCTGTGAACCATTTTAGACCATTTTGCTAACCTGTTGTATTGCTTCATTGAAAAGAACAGGCTCAAAATGTGATTCATTTACACAACTTGATTGGTAAATGCAAGTGCTACTTCACTCAATAAAATAGCTTTGTTACCAAAAAGCGACATGATTTGTAGTATATTTTCTACCTATTCACTATTAAAAAAATTTAGTTCAGCTACTAAGCTACACATAGCGACTCTACTGGCCTTGCCAGTGATGATAGGGTAAGTTTTTGGGACAAGTATTGTAAGATGTGTCTGTTAAACCTTTTGAGTTCCACTTACAACCCGGAGGATAAGAACATTGTGATGTCAAAGGCCTCATTGAAAGCCTTAGAGATGGAATCATCCAGATGGATGTCTACAGGATTCTCTCAGTTGTAAACTTAAGCTCAGTGATATAGATCTGTGGGTTTATTTGTTTTATTGTCTCTTTCTGGTTTCTGGTTTTGACTATTAGTTTGCTATTCGAAAGAATATCAACCTGTCAAGAATATTTCCGGTTATATGAATATGCAGTGACAGCTAAGCCAGCCGGTTTGTAGGTTGCTTTTCCAGAAAAGTGGAAACTTGGGGGAAGCTATAGTGTAAAAAAAAAAAAAAAGCTTTTAATTATGGTTATATAGTTTGGGGAAAAGTGTGCTTAAATCTCATTAAAAAGGTCCCTATGTGCAGAAAATCTAATGGGCTTCTAATGGGCTTCATTTTATGAATTATATAATTTCTTTTAATTTTGGGCGTGAAATGTGAGCTGTGTATCACTTGACTGTATTCCTCAACAAATACAAACCTCAAGCATCTGTTGTGGATCACTACACCATCATGCTCAAACCATTGCAGATCAAATATGTCATGGATAGACTTAGAGTAACATACATAACTGAACTTGCATGTCTGACATTTTGTCTCCTGACCTCAACATCCAAGATGGCTTCAGAAGGAGCCTGGAGCATCAGTGCACCCAGAGAGCATTACCTGCAATTTTCAGGGCAGAGCAAGTCAAGTGTGTAAAGTTCAACAGAAACATCATAGAAAATGAACCTGGCCGATGACATTTTAATCAGAACGGTCCTGCCATGTAAAAATAGCATTGTTGACAGAGCTGTGTAATTTATTTCTTGTGCTGTTTGTATTGCTCTACAACATTCGCCGAGCTGCTCATTGTTACACAGTTGACAAATGAACATTTTCTTGTTCAGCTGAAGGTCAAGAGATGCAGATTTGGTGAAAGTTACTGTAAGCCAAACTGGTTGACGTCACGTCATCCTATAAAACATCCCTGTATGGACTATTTTAAGTTCAAAATGCAAAGTAAAATGTTTATTATAATAATAAAAGAAGTGTTGATAATATATTATTTCTAAAAAGGGTTAGGGTTAGGGCTAACCCTAACTTTTGATAGAAAGGCTAAAAAGTTCATTTTTGGGGAATATATTTTGGGAATTTTAAAAACGTTTTCGTGCGCCAATGTGCACCACAACTCTTTCCAATATAACATTAAGAGACAAATTCACTGAACTGCCTTATTTGCTATGCTGAAAACCTGCATTTTAGTTTAACCAGGCATAAATATGCAAAAATAGTGCTGCACTGTATATTCAAAAGTTTGAAAAAAAAAACACGATACACACATCCTTTCTATGTAAATTACGCTCATTATACAGTTAAGTGTGCCTTGTTCACAAACCCAAAGCTTTGTGCCAAAGCAGATGCAAAATAGTATTTAAAAGGTGTTTTTGTACATTTAAAGATAGATAGATAGATAGAGAGAGAGAGAGAGAGAGAGAGAGAGAGAGAGAGAGAGAGAGAGAGAGAGAGAGAGAGAGAGAGAGAGAGAGAGAGAGAGAGAGTGAGAGAGAGAGAGAGAGAGAGAGATAGATAGATAGATAGATAGATAGATAGATAGATAGATAGATAGATAGATAGATAGATAGATAGATAGATAGATAGATAGATAGATAGATAGATAGATCATTCTCTCTTGTCTTTTTCAGTTGGACAGTCAGTACAGATGACACTGTAGACATCAGGCCTCTTGCCCATTTTTTGGCCTGTGCTTCCAACATCAATCATTAGCTCTCAAAGGGAGTCGTACACTTGCACTTTCCATCCGTCACTCTCTCCCTTATGCCCGTACCGCTCAGGACGTTTTAATGCACTCTCAAAGTCAGACATTTCAAACGTTGGCAACGGGAGCCTGACAGAAGGAGAACAGAAATAGAAGAGGGTATATCGGACGATAGATTATGCATAAAATTGTCATATTTCCATTCGCACATGCAATCTCGGCGGGCTGCAGATGACATTTTGACGCGGGATTTGCTTAGCGGCGTCTGTCCGTATATATGCATGCAATATACACAAGGAGGGGAAAAGTAAAATACCAAAGGAGTGAGAAATAGAGTTTGAAATGAGAACGGAAAGAGAGTGCGTGTGTAGAGTGACCGTTTTTTTTTTTAATGGTAGATCTACTGTCCTTGTCACAGAGGCACTTGTAGATGCTGAGATAAAGCTTTCAAAGTGACAGCTCAGATGCACTCTGCAGTGGTAAAGGGCAGAATGCTGAAAAGCACAATACATCTGAAAAGATGTTTTCCATCTGGCGGTGTAAGACAGCCTTTCGACTTTAATTTAACTGCCTGAGGGAATTCTAGCATGGATGATAACGCATCTGTATGCTTGTGGTGGGCTAACGTTAAAATCTCTAGAATTGAGGATTTTAGTGCGGCAAAGCGTGCGAATGTCCTGAAGGGTGATTGGTATCTTACTAACTATGCTGTTGATGGTCTGATACAAAGATAATGACACATGATTGCAATATAAAACCCCATCAGCTAGAATAGGGCCTTGTGCTGAGAGCGACGTGTTTTAATGAACTTTAAAGATTAAAAACGTGCCGTTTTGGCCTTTTTGACGCTTTTATTGATATGGAGATATAAAAAGGAAATGACAGAGGATTGGGATGAGGAAATCTTCACATTAGTGCACGAGTTTAATGTGTCATAGTTTGTTTCTTCTTTTAGCATTTTTTGGCATGAGGTAAAGAAAATAGCCAGATTTTACCCAAAATGTCAATACATAAATAACATATATAATAAAAATATGAATAAAATATGTATGTATGTATATAATATACATGTGTATATATACATATACATACATACATACATATTTTATTTTTTATACATTTTTTAATACGTATAAATAAATCTGATATATACATTTACACTGGTAATCTTAAACATTAGCAAATCTTAAAATTAATAATATATATGTATGGGACAGAATATTACTATTGATTTCATATTTGTTGCATATACAGGAAAAGACCTTTCTTAACGCTGAGCTGTTTTAGTCCAGTTAGCATCTGGAAGTTAGTCCCGGCTGTCCTATTAGTTTCTGCTGATCCTTCTTTTTTGTAATCAGTGGATACTTCCAGACACGGATCTGACAGTTAATATCGCTTGCTCCTCACCTCTCGGCTGATGGGAATAAAACATTTTGTATTCAATTACAGCAAATGACTTGAGCGGATCGATGCCTGCTCCCTGTTGAAAAGAGCATTCTTCACTGACTACATGTTCATACAACACACCAGGCATCTGAATGACTCCAGCCGCAGCGCACTATTTGTGTGGTCTCCTCTCTCGGGGGGGAAGATTACAGCTTGTATCATTTTTACGTGAAACATTTTGATGAGAGGGCAATGGATCAATAGGCTTCGGGTTGCCTAAACAGATCGAAATGGACTAAATGTTCCCATTTGTATCCTGCAGACGATGGCTCTGCATCCACCTTGGAAGAGCAAAGCATTGATCCAATAAAGAAAAGCCCAAACGGACTCCCTAATTTTATTTCATTCACGTGAGGGATCTGTAATTTTGAGCCGCGATCGTTTGTAGGTTCTGAAGGGGTTGAGCGAGATGGTGGAGGTCAACTTAAGCCAGGCAGACAAATTGTGCAATTATCAGCCGAAGAGGACAAAGGTTGAGAATTCAATCAAGACCTTTTTGAAAGTAATGGTCTCATATATAGTCAAAATGACTTGTTCCCTATGAGATCATTAGAGCTGGCCTATATGATGTTCACGGAGCGACGTAGAAATGAGATTTTCATAGAGATTTTGCTACGCTGTTTTTACTGTGGCAGATTTATTTGCAAGGCTGTCAGTGAGATGCTTTACTTTTACTCATGATCATATGACATCACAGATGTGTAAGATGAAAATAAGAAGCGGGACAAGAACCTAAGTCAATGTGAATTGCTGTTTGCACTAATTTGGTGTATTTCCGAGCGAAATGGTATTTAAAGTGAAAACAATGTAGAACAGGACTTTTTTTTAATTGGAAATTTATTGGGAGGTGAAAAATAAGTGTTCTGTACAATAATGAAGCAAATTTGCTGAAACAGTAGTTAAATAACTATTCGGTTTTTTTTATTAATTTGCCTTTTGTTAACATTATGTTAAAGTTAGGGTAGGCACTTTTTTACAGACACTTTTTGTTATATTAGTTGAAACTGTCTTTAATCCTGATAGCAATCAATTATAGAAGTAGGCTAGTCTAAATATTAAAACATGTACATATATCTTCTGTGAAAGTCTCAGGACGAAAATGTTTGTCCAATCATTGCATTCTGGTTAGCATCATCATTTTGAGGGGATCTTTTTTAATATTAATAGTTTCGCTTTTTTTTGTATTCATTTTTCATTTATTAATTTGGCTATTGGTTAGCAAATGTGTTCAAATGTGGATGATCCTATCAGAATTTAGATTTGCATCTGTATTATATTAATCATTTTGCTTGTTTGTTTTGTTTTTGTACGGTTTTGCTTTCTTAACTCAAGCTCTACATAATGTAAAGTTGTGATTGCATAGATGTCAGACAAGTCAATCATTTGTTAGGAATTTGTCTTTGGGTTTTTCTAACAGGTTTCCTAGACACAAATTCATCCATCTTCCACTGATCAGACAAATAAAAAAAAATCACACCGTTTTTACATATTTTAAGTAAAACAACCAATGACATTTCACACACTTCACCTTTAACATTAAACCATTTTTCAGTACATTTTGGCAGATTATGATTTACATATTTGTTTCGATTTTAGTCTGTATGTTTGCTCTCTTTCTCTGTGGTCTCTTTGTGCTCTGTGGAGTGATTGAAACGCTGCCCTATAGATTCTGCTGGTTTGTGAGGCCTGTCCGCGCTCTAAGCCATCTTGAAGTTCCCGACACCACAGGAATGTAAAACAGCTCCTCCTGTCAGTGAGGTATGTGTGTGTGCGTTTGTAGGCTGGATACGGTGGTGGCATTGATGGAGCGAGTCTTGTGTGTGTGTGTGTGTTTGTTTGCATCAGTGTGTGTTTCACAGCCGCCCTGACTGCACTGTCTTGCCTTGTAGAGAAAATGGCAATTCTTGCACTCACACTGCACCACTTTTCTTCATTTGACTCTGATTAGCTTTGATAATGTATCTGTGCCATTACCCAGCTAATAAAAGGGGGGAGGGCGGCCGAGGGGACGGGGGTAATGGGGTCTGAGCTCCGTGACTTGAGAAAACACACTCTCCCGAGGAGCGGTTGAATCGCAAGTGACGCATGGGGAGCCTTGCCTCAGTTTGGCTAAATGTAACAATCCTTTAGTCACTGTTACCGACCTGGACAGCTCACAGCGGGTTCTGCGGAGCCACGGCAAGAGAGCTGGACCATCTCGATGGGACTATATATCAAGGCTGATGGGGGACTGTGGTTTAAGCCTTGAATTTTCCCTTCAGGATAGAGTGGAGTTCATAATGTCATGCCTGAAATGTCTTTAGCTTTCTTCTTCAACAAACGGAGTTGTCAAACATAAAGACTGTGCTGTGCCTTTGCTCTGAAGTATGTAACAGTTTAAATTCGGTTTTCACAAACAGACTTTTGGTGCACTAACAGTAGTAATGAAGATAATGTGATAGAAGTACATTTTTAGTGGTCTGCTAAGTAGTGGATTTATTTCTGATGTGAAGCCATTTCCCACTTCTTATTTTCTAATATCACTAAAAGAAATAAAAATGCTAAAAGGCCACAAAACATTATAAATAGCTCCTGCATGGGTTTGGAGTTGTAGCTTAGTGGTTAGCGCCACTGTTAGCGAAGCTTCTTTGAAACCCTGGCTGCATCGGTAAGGTAGGAAGGCATTAAGGCACGTAGCTTCACTTCCTTTCTCCTGAGATACCTTCATCTGATACATTTTTGAAGGCAGTGTAGATGTATCCTTTGATAGATGTTTGATAGATGTATGCCTTTGGTTTCCCACAATCCTATGCGTTCCATTTCGCCATGACATGGCAAGAAATAACTATTGTAGTAATTAAATATTTGCTTAGTTATCACCAAAGCTGTCTCTATTTTGCTGTAGATCATTAAACCGTTGCGCTCCCTCAGAAGCCTGTCCGAATTCAGTTTTGTGAGGTGCCTTCGTGCTCAAACGCTGCCGGCAAAGTTGTAAATATAGTAATGAACAGCAGCATTAAAATGGATTGTATTTGTATAGAATTAATTTGAAATTAATTGTTTTTATTATAACAAATCCTATAATATATATATATATATATATATATATATATATATATATATATATATATATACAGTATATATATATACACTCACCTAAAGGATTATTAGGAACACCATACTAATACTGTGTTTGACCCCCTTTCGCCTTCAGAACTGCCTTAATTCTACGTGGCATTGATTCAACAAGGTGCTGAAAGCATTCTTTAGAAATGTTGGCCCATATTGATAGGATAGCATCTTGCAGTTGATGGAGATTTGTGGGATGCACATCCAGGGCACGAAGCTCCCGTTCCACCACATCCCATACCCCTTTTCCACCAACAAGAACCAGGTGCTGGTTCGGAGCTAGAGCTAGTGCCGGTTCGGAGTTGGTTCGACTGACGAGCCTCCAAAGAACCGGTTTGCTTTTCCACAGGCTAAAAGAGCCAACGCAGAGCCAGGTCTTACGTCACAGCTACGTCTCATCTTTCTCAGCAACGTTAGCGCGGCGGCGCCAAACACAAACACATCGTCAACAATGGCGCACGTTGCTTTGCTATTGATGTTCATGGCTTTGCGGACCTACATCAGCATCCAAACACGGCGGATCCAACGTGTTCGCGCGGCTCGCCATTATTTGTACAGACGGAGATTACAAGCGAGAGTAACGGCATGTACATAACATTTATTTTTAACAATAAGATGCCGACTTTAGCCTTAGATTTATATTTTAGATCGCGTCCATCGTGTTTAGCTGCTGTTAGCTCGATTAGCTGCTATTTGAAAATGGCGGTCACAAGTTTCTCTTCAGTCTTGTTGGCCACGGTAACCCCGCCCCCAGCCTCTGACGCAAGCGGTTCTTTCTTGGCTCCGTTCTAGACCCTGCAATGATTTGGTGCTACTTAAGAACCAGTTTTACTGGTTCGGAGCTGGTGCTTTGGCGGTGGAAAAACAAAGAACCGATTTGAAACTAGGCTCTGGCTCCGAACCAGCACCAGCTCTGCCTTGGTGGAAAAGGGGTACCAAAGATGCTCTATTGGGTTGAGATCTGGTGACTGTGGGGGCCATTTTAGTACAGTGAACTCATTGTCATGTTCAAGAAACCAATTTGAAATGATTCGAGCTTTGTGACATGGTGCATTATCCTGCTGGAAGTAGCCATCAGAGGATGGGAACATGGTGGTCATAAAGGGATGGACATGGTCAGAAACAATGCTCAGGTAGGCCGTGGCATTTAAACAATGCCCAATTGGCACTAAGGGGCCTAAAGTGTGCCAAGAAAACATCCCCCACACCATTACACCACCACCACCAGCCTGCACAGTGGTAACAAGGCATGATGGATCCATGTTCTCATTCTGTTTACGCCAAATTCTGACTCTACCATCTGAATGTCTCAACAGAAATCGAGACTCATCAGACCAGGCAACATTTTTCCAGTCTTCAACTGTCCAATTTTGGTGAGCTTGTGCAAATTGTAGCCTCTTTTTCCTATTTGTAGTGGAGATGAGTGGTACCCGGTGGGGTCTTCTGCTGTTGTAGCCCATCCGCCTCAAGGTTGTGCGTGTTGTGGCTTCACAAATGCTTTGCTGCATACCTCGGTTGTAACGAGTGGTTATTTCAGTCAAAGTTGCTCTTCTATCAGCTTGAATCAGTCAGCCCATTCTCCTCTGACCTCTAGCATCAACAAGGCATTTTCGCCCACAGGACTGCCGCATACTGGATGTTTTTCCCTTTTCACACCATTCTTTGTAAACCCTAGAAATGGTTGTGCGTGAAAATTCCAGTAACTGAGCAGATTGTGAAATACTCAGACCGGCCCGTCTGGCACCAACAACCATGCCACGCTCAAAATTGCTTAAATCACCTTTCTTTCCCATTCTGACATTCAGTTTGGAGTTCAGGAGATTGTCTTGACCAGGACCACACCCCTAAATGCATTGAAGCAACTGCCATGTGATTGGTTGATTAGATAATTGCATTAATGAGAAATTGAACAGGTGTTCCTAATAATCCTTTAGGTGAGTGTATATACACAGTATACTGTATGCACATTAAGAGTGGACATTTTACAGGTCACTCAGCTGTGTGTTGAATTCAGTGTATAAAAAATAGCAGCGTAGATTTTGTCACTAAATAAAAGTCAGGTTTATTATAATTTTTAACGCATTGCAGGGCAAATGATAAATATGGAATGTGGTTTATTCAGGAAATTGCTACGATTTGGAAAAAGGGTAGCTTGTTAAAAGCTACTGTACTTTGTTTTAAAAACAACTGAGCTCCTGTCACACCAAAACCAACTCTTTTCTTCTAAATAAAAGTGACAAAAAAGCCTAAATAGATTGCCGTTTGGCTTTGTAGCGTCTTCAAAGACTCCCCTGAATGGCCCATATCATCTCTGAGGACAACAGTAAAAAAGTCTATTTGTCCCATGATATGGCCACAGGAAGTGATGTGAAGCGTGTTACTACTTTTCTTCAATCCCCCACTCCTTCTCATTTCTTCTTTCTTTGTGTTAATCCCTGAGTGTGGAAAGCGGGCGAGCAGCAGGCTAAAACCACGACTCTAAATGAGGCACAGAGAGAGTCAGAAGGGCCGCTGACAGCTTTATAAATGGTTTTTCCACTTGATATATGTTCACCCAACTCTGGTCCAATTTCGTTTAACCATTGTTTTCTTACTGTTGCTTCAGCCCATTTCAACAATTGTTGCTTTTTGTCTGTGCAAACACTTTATTTTGCATAAAGCCACAGTAACCTCGCAGAGATTAGAGAACAGTGTCGTTTATGGACATTTTGAGACCAACATATTAATTTGACTAATTTCGTTTTTGCCTGGTTAAATATTTAAAATCTTACAGAGGTTTGCTTTAAAAATCGCCTTTCCAAAATGTAAAATGCACCCTTTCAATAGAAAGACTGAAATGTTATGTTACAAAGCACAGAGAGACAAACCATTACTAAATGTCACCGAGCACCATGAGAAAAAAAATCCCAAAATTGAACATTTCAAGTGGAGGTCATTGTTTCCACCCAAGCAAGTTGTAGAACTCAAGCATGAAGCTGAAATGTGTGGAGTGTCTCCGTCCCACTAATTCCTCTCTTTAATTAAAGCAGGCAAAGGCGAAGGCTCTCACAGCCGTCTGATCTCTGAAGTGTTTTTGTGTCAGCACCAATTACACCTTCCTTCTTAACGCTACATGAATGGCGTTTTGATTGGAGGGTAAGCCCCAGTATTTCAAATGGTCCTTCTTAGAGACCTTTGCCATATGTAGAAGGCACAGTGCATTTCTTTTCCCCTTTCATTCCCATCAGAGAAAAGATGACATTGAGTGACTGGCCCAATCTGTTCCCTCATGTGAAACATAGAGAGTGCCATGTCTTCTCTCCCCCACCCCACCCCACTCCTTTATTTTGAAGTATATTATCGTTTCAATTTTGTCCCCCACAAAACCCATGCTCGAAATCCACTGCAATGCGTTAGCCAATATGTTTTAGTTGTCTCAAGTTCTTGTGCCTCGGCGTGCCTTTGACAATTGCAAATGTAAAGTTCACAACTGACTGCCTTTGCATCTGCTCCTCGAAGGCCGTGCCTGCTTGACGCCGGGAAGGCCGTGAGAATTGAAATTCCTCTGATGTGCTTCAAGAACCTCAATTCTTGTTGGAGGGAGTGAGGGAGTAAGTGAGTGAGTGAGTGAGTGAGTGAGGGAGGGAGGGAGTGAGTGAGGGAGGGAGTGAGGGGAAGGAAAGATCAATTGCAATAAAACCTCACCTCAAAAAAGGTGCCGTCGCAGACCATCTTGGGAATCCCAAAGTGACGCGACGCCCCGACCAGAGGAAGGTGAGTGGGGCCGTCATCTGTGGGTTATAAATACTTTCACCTCAACAGTCAATAATGACATCTCGTAGGCCCCCAGAGCTGTCGCTGTCCAATAACTCAACACGGTGCGCATGTCAGTCAGCAAGACACCCTGAGAAAACAATAAATCATTTTAGGTAGAGTTGACGCATAACATGGCTATATATAGCCACGTTTTGAGTGATGTGGCTGATCACGAATATTATCAAATTGAACTTTTTCATAATGCATTTATTATTTATTATCTGTTAACACACAAAAAAAAAATGTCAGTTTGAAAGGCCAATTATTAGACAAGCAAACATGAGTTTATGAAGGTGCAAAGAGGCAGACAAGCAGCACATTGTCCAATGACTTTGAGTACAGCCTGCACCATCATGTTGGGAAGATAAGGAGAGCTTATGGGCTTTAAAACAATGAGACGTGAAGCCAGTCATCACTAATGGTTAGACAGCCAAATCAATGCGCAGAAGCTCTGATTGAATACAGTACAATACTGTGACGTTTGTTGCAGCAAAATTGTTTGGCTGCACACTATCTTTAGTTCAGCTGCAATGATGGAGCACCATTAATCTGTTTTTTGTGCCTCTCCTCCTCTCTCTCGTTCACTCTCTCTCTCACCATCTCCTTCTTATCCTCCTTATCTTGGTGACTGTGCAACAACTAATCCCGAGGGATTTGAACCTAATGAATCTCATTGATTTGTTCTAGAGGGATGAGGAACAAGACGGAATGGGGTGTTTTGACACAAAAAATTAGATTCACCCTCAAGTGTCTTTTGGGCTCGGTAAGCTTAAGAGGTGAGAGAGAAATTTGGACTTGAGGTTTATAATTAGATTTTCTTCTCGTGAACTCTCTGCTAAGTCTTTTTGCTGCTATTTCGTAACCCCGACGCTCACCTTCTTCTTGCAAAACTGCAATATCCTTTTGGTTTCCTCCTTTTGGTAGATGTGGGCTGCATGGGAATCCGTTTCAAGTAAATCAATGTTCTACTTCAAACCCTGGAGGTGCACTTTTTTTTGCTTTAAACAAGTTGATGAATTAATTACTTCGGGGGGCATTTTGATATATATATATATCATCCGTCCAACTCAACCCACTACGAGCGGCATTCGAACCAGGGTCTCCGGTGTGGGAGGCGGGCGCACTAACAAAGGATGCTATAGACCATAGCCGCTAACGTCAGTTGCTAGCTTGCCTCTTGAGGCCAGGGGAGTAAGGTTTACACACACAGCTCTAACTGGCCTACATCCGTTACATTAACGTATCCCCCCCACCCCACCCCACCCCCCAAAACCAAGAAAGCGGGCATGCTAACAAGGATGCTAATCACAAACATGGAGTTAACACACAGGAGTTAACACGCCTCTTGAGATCACGGGAGTGGGATTTACACGCACAGCTCTTACGTCTGTTACATATATACAGTGAGGAAAATAAGTATTTGAACACCCTGCTATTTTGCAAGTTCTCCCACTTGGAAATCATGGAGGGGTCTGAAATTGTCATCGTAGGTGCATGTCCACTTTGAGAGACATAATCTAAAAAAAAAAAAATCCATAAATCACAATATATGATTTTTTAACTATTTATTTGTATGATACAGCTGCAAATAAGTATTTGAACACCTGTCTATCAGCTAGAATTCTGACCCTCAAAGACCTGTTAGTCTGCCTTTAAAATGTCCACCTCCACTCCATTTATTATCCTAAATTAGATGCACCTGTTTGAGGTCGTTAACTGCATAAAGACACCTGTCCACCCCATACAATCAGTAAGAATCCAACTACTAACATGGCCAAGACCAAAGAGCTGTCCAAAGACACTAGAGACAAAATTGTACACCTCCACAAGGCTGGAAAGGGCTACGGGGAAATTGCCAAGCAGCTTGGTGAAAAAAGGTCCACTGTTGGAGCAATCATTAGAAAATGGAAGAAGCTAAACATGACTGTCAATCTCTCTCGGACTGGGGCTCCATGCAAGATCTCACCTCGTGGGGTCTCAATGATCCTAAGAAAGGTGAGAAATCAGCCCAGAACTACACGGGAGGAGCTGGTCAATGACCTGAAAAGAGCTGGGACCACCGTTTCCAAGGTTACTGTTGGTAATACACTAAGACGTCATGGTTTGAAATCATGCATGGCACGGAAGGTTCCCCTGCTTAAACCAGCACATGTCAAGGCCCGTCTTAAGTTTGCCAATGACCATTTGGATGATCCAGAGGAGTCATGGGAGAAAGTCATGTGGTCAGATGAGACCAAAATAGAACTTTTTGGTCATAATTCCACTAAACGTGTTTGGAGGAAGAAGAATGATGAGTACCATCCCAAGAACACCATCCCTACTGTGAAGCATGGGGGTGGTAGCATCATGCTTTGGGGGTGTTTTTCTGCACATGGGACAGGGCGACTGCACTGTATTAAGCAGAGGATGACCGGGGCCATGTATTGTGAGATTTTGGGGAACAACCTCCTTCCCTCAGTTAGAGCATTGAAGATGGGTCGAGGCTGGGTCTTCCAACATGACAATGACCCGAAGCACACAGCCAGGATAACCAAGGAGTGGCTCTGTAAGAAGCATATCAAGGTTCTGGCGTGGCCTAGCCAGTCTCCAGACCTAAACCCAATAGAGAATCTTTGGAGGGAGCTCAAACTCCGTGTTTCTCAGCGACAGCCCAGAAACCTGACTGATCTAGAGAAGATCTGTGTGGAGGAGTGGGCCAAAATCCCTCCTGCAGTGTGTGTAAACCTGGTGAAAAACTACAGGAAACGTTTGACCTCTGTAATTGCAAACAAAGGCTACTGTACCAAATATTAACATTGATTTTCTCAGGTGTTCAAATACTTATTTGCAGCTGTATCATACAAATAAATAGTTAAAAAATCATACATTGTGATTTCTGGATTTTTTTTTTTTTGATTATGTCTCTCACAGTGGACATGCACCTACGATGACAATTTCAGACCCCTCCATGATTTCTAAGTGGGAGAACTTGCAAAATAGCAGGGTGTTCAAATACTTATTTTCCTCACTGTATATATCAGATAGAATTTTGGCTGAGGGTTCACTGACCTTTCATTTAAAAAACAACCTATAACAACCATCACTTTACATTCTCACTGAGTTAATCCACCTTTGCGGCAAAGTTGTGTATTTAATTAATTCTTCAATTCCCTCTCCATTGGTAGCAGATTGTTTGGGGCTCCTCCTTTTAATTAGCTTCCCTCTAGCACCAGGGCACAATGTTTCAATTAGACACTTAATGAAATTCAATGATCATAAAATACAATTACCACCATGGTGCAGCTCTTCAATGAAACCAATTACGGTAGTGGTGACAAGCGAGAAGAAGTTCTTTCATCATGGACGAGAAGCAGACAGGAAGAAAGACACCTGGGGACGTGCGCTTCTCTTCTCCCGCTAGCAGTGTTAGCACTGGCGTAGGCAGGGTAAAATGGTGCTTGACCCTCTTGAGACGAGCAATTATGGGTTATTTGCGAGTTGGTGAGGTGATAACTACATGTGTGCATTTATAGGCTACAGTATGTGTGTGTTTTCCCCACAGAAGACATCCACTCATTTATCTTGAGAAGTGATTATTTCACTCCACATTATGTCTTAAAAACTTAAAGATGAAGTGTGTAGTTGCTATGCCCCTAGTTCCATGTTAATACTCCCTCCATCTGCCATTGGTCAGGCTATCAGATAGGCCCCTCCCAGGCCCGTCAGGCCCCTCCCCAAACTCACACCATTGATTGGACAAATGTTTAAAAGTTTAACTGCACTCTTAAAAGTAAAGGTCTCAAAAGAGGGTTTTCGTTGCAATATAATAGAACCATTTTTGGGTTCCCTAAATAACCTTTCAGTTAACAATTCTTAAAATACTTTTTTTTTCTTTTTGTGAAAAATATTTCAATAATCTGAAGAACCATTTTCCACTGAATCATGTGAGCAATGGAAATGTTCCATGGACGTTAAAGGTTGTTCATGGAACCATCAATGCATTATGGAACCTTCATTTTTAATACTGTGGGTAAGGAGAAAGTATTTAAGCATTTAAAAATTTACACGCGCTTCAGCTTTAAGTAGTCAAAAACCTGACAGATGCCAAAGGGAACTGTTATCGAGTCAAATTATTGTTCTAGTTTATGACAAAGACAAATGGATTCTGTCAAAGCAAATTTAAAAAAAGGGATGATGGTCTTTATGTATTACAAATTGCAAATGCGCATTAGAGGACTTTGTAGTACCTGTAGAGTAGTGTAGCACTCTATCAAATCGACAGTAATATCAAATGTCAAATGCAAATGATGAAATGTTATTCATGCCTTGAAAAGTTTTAGGCGTGGGAGGCAAAAACTTCTGAGCGTCAATGCCTGCAGCCATTTAAAGGACGATCGAATCACTCACCAGCAACGCTTGGCATGTGCAGGGATTTCAGCCCGACGCAGACCGACCGCTGTGGAAAATTGGCCAGTGACCCCCGAGACGGGTCAGTCCCAATTCACAGATAGCAAATTGCGTGGAAGGCATTGATTAATGGGAGAGACACAACTCGTTATAGTCGGCGGTGTCATCCTCGCTCTCTGAGTAGCCCGGGCTCGCACCCTCTCATTCCCCTCCTTCGCCTTTCATCAAGCTAGTGGATGAAATAACAATCTAACAATTGATCTCACCCCCTGCAATTAATGGCCTTCTCGTTGGCGTAATTTGCAGAAGAGAATAAACAGCAACGTAACCGAGACCCGGTAAATGGAAGTAGGAGATACTTGTGTTCATTCGCCATTTAGCATATGAGGTACTTTCAGTTGATTGTCACTCAAAGGTAATTGGGGTTCTACGTATATCAGCACAGCGAGATGACTCTAATATTAGAAGGACACGGCTTTGTTTGTACGAATACGTTGGAGGTAACAGAAAGAGTCTAGAAATCTGTTTAAGAGTGGCTATGGCCGGCGATAAAGTTGGATATAGTACATCTAACGTTACATCTAACTTTACCCACAGTGTGTATAGCAAATTGTGGCTGCATTATTGTTTGTAGCATCAAATCGCAAATTTAAACTACTGTATATTATCACGGAAGTATGATATAGAAGTACAGACCCTTTCCAAAAAATTGCAATATCATGGAAAAGGTCATTTATTTCCATAATTCCATTCAAAACGTCCACAACTTAAACGATTTCAAGTATTTAGTTGTTTATTTGTACATAATTTGGGCTTCCAGCTCAAAAAACCCATGAAAACAGGATTTCAAAAAATTTGAATATTACATGAAATCACACAGTAATTACACAGTGATACCATGGTCATTGAACCAGGTTTTGGTTCTTTTGGCAGTGTGGGCAGGTGCAAATCCTGCTGGAAAATGAAGTCAGCATCTCCATAAAGCTTGTCTGCTGAAGGAAGCATGAAGTGCTCTGAAAATGTCCTGGTAGACGGCTGCGTTGAGTGGACAGCACAGTGGACCAACACCAGCCGATGACCAACACAGACTGTGGAAACTTCACACTGGACTTCAAGCATCTTGGATTGTGTGCCTCTCCATTCTTCCTCCAGACTCTGGGACCTTGGTTTCCAAATGAGATGCAAAATGTGCTCTCATCAGAAAAGAGGACTTTGGTCCACTGTGCTTTATTAAATCCAGAGTCAACGCAGCCGTCTACCAGGACATTTTCATAGCACTTCATGCTTCCTTCATTTTCCAGCAGGATTTGCACCTGCCCACACTGCCAAAAGAACCAAAACCTGGTTCAATGACCATGGTATCACTGTGTAATTACTGTGTGATTTCATGTAATATTCAATTTTTTTTCTTTTTATCCTGTTTTTGTGGGTTTTATGAGCTGGAAGCCCAAATTATGTACAAATAAACAACTAAATACTTGAAATCGTTTAAGATGTGGGCCCTGAATCTATAATCTATGGAAGTTTAACGTTTTGAATGGAATTATGGAAATAAATAAACTTTTCCATGATATTCTAATTTTTTGGAAAGGGTCTGTATATCCAACTTTATCTGCATGCATACAGTATACTCACATAAAGTGATGTATAGCCAGGCCTGCTATAAGCAAATCTCAAATGTGTATTGGGAAAAGCACTATACAAATAAAATTGACTTGAGTTTACTGCTTTTTTTCTAGTTCCATGACAACAGGTTAACTATAAAAATTACACTGTTTTTGGAAAACGAAATGAGCTACATTTTATTTTGTAACCATGTAACTTGAAAAATACTAGGCTATCGCTGTTTTTAAAGATCATATTGTGCATGCTCCTTTACAGAAGACTAAATTGACTGAATTGAATTAAACAAAAGGTATTTTAAATCTCATTTAGAATTTTAGGTAAATGTATAGGCTTAATCCTATCACTACGTTCAAGATCACTACGTTTATAAAACATTATATTACTCGATAGTTATATATTTAAAAATAAAGTATGTAATTTGGCACCAAGCAGAATTGCACAAATTAATGGCTTTCTTTTTTCAGACAGGTTTCCTGAACGCTGCTCATTGGTTGGACAAGCAGATGGCCCTGCACACAAACTCACATTGGTTGAGTCACTGTTACTGTGTCAGAATGGTAGGAATACTCAAAGAAACAGTGAAATGTTTTGATGGCACCACAGTTTGTTTTATTTATAGTTGTCTCTGCACATTAAGCTGAGGGGAAACTATTTTAACAGAATAAATTACGTATTTCACCTTAAAAAGTTTCAGTGTAGTTTCAGTTAGTAGCTTGTACAGTAGAAATAAAAAATAAAAACCTTTGTTATATTATGCGTAAAGTTTTAAAGTAGCTTCCCCACCACTACTAGTAAAACAGAGACACTGCAGGGACACATAATGGAAGTATACGGATGAAAAGAGATTGATTCTTTATCCATGGACCAAACAAAAAGATCTTTCATCCACACGTTTAGGGACTCATTCAATATTAATCATAATCCAAATCTCTCTCCAGTAACGTCTTGTCTAGTGTCCCCTAGAAAGAGTCATTTTCTACTTGTTTTTTTTTAGACTGGCTGATGGAAAATTGCCCTGACTGACTCATAAAGGAGCAGAGGAGGGCAGCGATATTGGAGAAACATCATGTTTGGTCCAGAACTCTTTCTCACGTCGAGGCAGAAGATGACATATGGTTCTGACTCACTCACCTGCAAGAAGGCCTCTTCCATAGCTGTCTAGCAAGAGTAGGACAACAGCGGACTCTTTAACGGTGACTTATGAGCAAACATGATGAACTACAGCTCTATTTTTGCAGTTCTTTGGAAATCTGAAAAGCCGAAAAAATTGGGAAAGGAGGGATTGTCATTATTTACTCACTCTTATGTCATTCAAAAAAACACAAACTGATCTCATTCTGTGTTCCACAGAGAAATAGCATACAGATTTGGAACAAAGATGTGTGCACTTTGAATAATGACAGAAGTTTTATTTTTGGAAACTAGTTTTTAAAGAGTGACCAAACAACTGGAACAAATGATGATGATGCATTTGACATTGACATAAACTTCGTCACACTGTTTTCTCGTTCTACAGATCTTCTTGAGCTGACAGCTCTGAATTAGCATATTTTGAGTGGGTATCTAATCCAGTGAAAGCAGGTGTAATGTAAGAAAGAGCTTTGCTTGTTGTCACCTTTACCTCCATGCCAGGTTTTATCGAGGATGGCGGAATTTGATTGACGCCGTACTACACCTTCACACATTTGCTCTGACAAAGAATACAGCTTTGCACTCATCGCCTACACAGATAGAACAAAAAAAACTCTGTGAGTGACGCCTCATCTCTGTGACAATTCATAGATGGTAAAGTAGAACTATAAGCCTCTCCACTTTTTAATGTGTAGGCTTATGAAAGACAAGTCTATTAGCTATACATATGTATTTTGGACAAATAATACACAGAATCATGATATTAAAATAATACAAATTCAGTTGAAACTGTTGTTAGTCATTTTGCTAACTTTTACTAGCCTTTTCTAGAAGTCGCAATGTAACAGAGTAGCAGAGGACTTGGTTCTTTCTATCGGTTGTTGATTGAATGGAGGCAGAGCTGAATGCAAGTTGCAGTCGATTGTAAGAAAGGGGCGGGGTTTATGTGGATGAAATGATTGGATAAGTCAGCCATAAGTCACCAGAAGTCAAGTCAACCTTATTTATATTGCGCTTTTTACAATACAGATTGGTTTACAAAGCAGCTTTACGGTGAAGACAGGAAATTAATGCAGCAAAGATTGCTCTAGAAGAAAGTCATTGTCCAGTTTAAGTAAGCTCACCTTGTAATCATTAGTTATTCATTTCAGAAGATCGACTTGACATTGTAAATAATTATGAGGGCCAAAAAAACATTTTTGAATAATTTTTACACAATAAGATCAATATGCATTTAGAAAATAGTTTAAAGACACTCCCTCTCTCTGAAAATCCGCACTCCAAACTCGTCAGCCAACCCGAACACGTGAAAGGCAGAGAATGCTTTCTGATTGGATAAAAAGGGCAGGACACTTCACGACTCCTTGTTGCTGTCAGAAACAAACTTATTGATATTGACTTAAAAAAATTCAACAACAAAAATCACAGCTAGCGTTAAATAGCAAGTAACTAAAGTAAAGTAATTAAAAGCTCCCTTGCCTTCATCATATTCCCTGTTACAGCCCTCTGTAGTTATTTTTTACTCATTTGATGGCAGCGTGAACACAAACCCTGAACCAGAACCACAGTGAAGCTTGCTCCACCATTGAATGACCGTTTAAGCTGCAGTGAACTCTGCACCCAATGTGTTTAAAGCCTCATTATCATATTAGCAGAAAATGACTAACAATGACAAAACAGGACTAGTGTTCTTGGATTAATCGGAGCTGGCGCATTATAGTACAAGCAGACAGGCTTCTCGAGGCTTGTGAAGCAGAGTTAGACGTCCTGCTGTGAAGGTGGAGTGCTAAGTCAACTGTAATCCACTTAAGATGGCTCAACATCATGAACTGCTCAACGCGAACAGAGCCTGTTATTGCCATTTCTCACGCTTATGTCATGAAACCCTGCCCATTTGTTTATGATTGTTTTCATTGAAAAGGTTGAAAAGGTTTTGTCACTTTCTTTTTGGTTGAATAACATTTCAAAAATCTTATACTCAAACATTTGAACAGTTCTAGAAATCGCTCTGATTGTCCTTTTTTTTGTTGTTGCATGATTAGATTTACTACCAACCAATCAGAACCCCCAGCAACCGCATAGCAACCAATCAAATCAGAACACCTTAGCTGCCACATAGTAGTGATTGTGAAAAATCACCCTTAACTTTTTCATTTTTCTAATGAAGAAATCTAGTTTTTGATAATATATATATAACGTTTTATAACCAGCTCACTTTATATTGTAGTATTTATTTGTAATCTACTCTTCAGCATACTTATTTACAAACACATTCATGCGTCGTGAGATATTTCAGCGAAGTGCTGAGTCATCTTCAATAAAACTTGGCTTAATGTGATGTTGGATGCTGGCCAGATCTCCTCCTCTGCTCAATATATCACACATGTATAACCACAACAAGACTGTGCGCATTACACCATCAATCCATCAGCGCGGACGAGAGCTGCCGCTCCTTCTCTTCATCTTTGTCGGAGAGCGGGAGCACCTGTGAATAATATCTTTTATTTTGAAGTTTTCTTTTTTTTTCTTCACTTGGCAATTGTGTTAGTTTTCTTCAGAGGGGTCCTGAAATACAGGAAACTTGTCTTGGCATATCCCTGGTTTGGTTTTGTTTTAACAACTTTATTCACAGCAGGCCTGGTGTTTCTGACTCTCCAAACTGTGGTTCTACGAGCAGACAGCTTCGATACGGAGGTAATGCATTAGCATGATGAGAGCAGAAGAGTTCAGGTTTTCACCTCCACCAGTTTGGGCTGTTGAATATTTTAAAGGTGTGATGATATTTAGATATCGTAAATATGCTATGAACCATCCAACAAACAAAATTACTGCAGTTTGTGATATGTACCAGGGCATTTGCTGAAGAAAAGGTTTAGATCAGAAGATTAACAGATTAAAAAGATTGACAGCCAATCAGAATCCACCGACTTTAAAGAGATCAAACATTTAAAGTGGCAGATGACGTGCAGCACATACATATAGGTTTTGGAATCGGATACTTATTTAATATTCGGATCCTTGTTATAAAATTAAAACTTTGATTCCTCTTATCGATTCCTTTGTGTGCATTTTAATCTAACTTTAAACCATTCAAGTGCAATAAGACCCGTGCGCAGTTTTCTGTGCCGCTCACACATCCAAAACGTGCGTACAGAAAGCCACCTCTCATACTGAACAGTGTGCGATACTGAACTGAGTTCCCTTCCACGTCTTTTTGCACTTGAACTGATACATACACACAAAAATATGTAAAAATATCCTCGTAAACACAGTCTTAAGTGAAAGTAAACAGTTGACAAAGAAAGCGTATAACAGTATATTGGATTTGTGCAGCTCTTAAACTGTTTATTTCAATCGTATCTGTGTTCAATTGTATTTATTTGTGCGATTGCTAATTTATTTTTTTGTTCTTTTTTTAATTACTGAGTGTTTACTTGTCTTTAATAATGCTTGAAATATTAGTTAGGCTAATTGTTTTTGCTATGGTATTTTTAGGCAAAAGGTCCTTGTAGAAGTGTTCTTTAGCCTGTTGATTTTTATTCATGGTATTCAGATAAAATAAAAACATTTGCAACAACACTTAGAATAAATTTGAATATCTAACTTTTTTTTTTATGACCTTACTGGAATCGAAATTAGGAATCGATAAGTATTGGAATCAATGAGCAGAATCTGAATCGTTAAAATTCAAATGAACCCCTATAAACAGTATGTTAGCATGCTTTGGTGTGGATGCTAATGTAGTTGTGGCTATAGTTATCATTCTTGGTGAACGGCCCATTAGGGTGCATTGCTTTCATACCAATTGCGAACCCTACCAGAGTTGACATGCTTTCCAAACAAACATACCAAACTCTGACGTCAAATGAATGTGGCTCCAAAAGCTTGTGCAAATGTCATGTCTCTGGAGTTTATAAAAAAATCGGTAAATCTTTCATTCCTGAATCAGTTTTTGCATTATATACAGTAAGAGTAAATCATATAGGAGTAAACACATGGGTAAACCCAAAATACCGCCTGAGGTGCCTGACCTTTAGGAGGAATAAGAAAAGGGAAAAAAAAAATCGCTTGCAGGGGGGATGTAAACTTAGCTCGTCTTCCAAGTGTGCCCTGGGTGTCAAGTCCATTTCATCACTGTTTAAAAGTTGGGCAGGACTGCTCCGGATAGCCAAAGAATAAATTCTCCTCTTGGCTATATGGAGGGGAAAGCAGCTTATTTGTAATGCGGTCGTGAGAATGAACCAAATACACTCCGGGGAAGAAAAGTGCCTTGGGATAGAGAAGTGTGTAAGATGCCACGGAAACTTGTGCAGGTTTATCTCCTTACGTTCTTTTGAGCGTTAAATCTCCCAACAACTTCCTAAGAATGTTTCCTCTAGGATATATATAGAGCATGTCACTTCCAGGCATCAAACTCTTAAAAACAGAAATAAACTGTATGTGTACATTCTACAGTAGCATCGCTCAGTTTATTTTAGTTCATAGCATATTTTCAATGATTCAGATACTTAAGACAATGAATCTTGCAATGCACTTTATCTATTTAAAGTTTTACAAAAAATAAATGAAAAGTACTTTTAATAAATATATCTTAAGTCTTTTAAATAAATAAGTAAATTCTGAGAAATCCTGTACACTGTTTAATTAGTTTACATTAGGTATTATTAATTACTATCATATTTTACAGCATCTAGTAAAATTACTGTTGCTAATTTTTACTATGTATATGTAGAAAAAACGAATTAAGATTAATAAATTCTCTAAAAACTATTGGTAATTATTTCATGTTAGCTATTGCATTAGTGTTACTCTCATGTCGTTCTTCTAGAAAACCTAGACCTAAACCTTTGTAAAGCTTTCATTTAATGAAGTTGAGTAACTTTATCTGTCTTGCAGAGAAACTTTTTCACCAAGGCCATACTCTAAAAGAAAGCCTTCATGTCTCACTGGGGAATAAATCAAAGCCATAATGCTAACCAATTACTCTCTCCCAATTCAATTATGAATATTCACGAAAACATTAAATATTGATTGACCCGTGTTAACTTTGAGTCACAGTGAAAATTAAAACAAACATTAATCACATGCCGGAATGTTAGCAAAATTTATGAGGTCCACCGGAGAGTCACGAAAGCAGCTGAAAATGTGCTGAGATAACGTCTCTGTTTGTGTTCTCCAATCTGCAATCCTAATAGACGGGACTGTCTATGTCCAATTAATTTATAAGCCCGCTGATGCACACGCACATCTTTTGTTATTAAGGACATCCATGTGTGCAAGCAGGATGACTAAATGTCAACCTCCCGTGTTCACCTTCCCCTTGCGGGATGTGATAACGTTCCGTCTTATTGCATTTAGAGCTCATCAGGTTTGTCCTTTATCCGGGGTGTTAATGGACCACTTCACTAGCTATCAGTATGTTCAAATAACCCACAAGACCGAGGAAATGTCATTGGCGCTGACGTTGTGTAGCGCGTTTATTGTGAGGGTGTGGCAAATGGTGTGAGGAGACGCCAGATGCTGTGCAGAGCTAGTCAGGCTATCATAAAGCAATCTGCATTCCCATATGGTAGTTGTTTCTGATGTTGTGTTTGTTTGACCTACCTTTTATTTTGGGGAACAAAATTTATGAAAAAGTTTTTTTTTTTTTTACATGTGACCTCAATAGAAAAATGATTCATAATGGATTTATTCACTTATACAAATCGCAAAAGTATTTGATCTAGTATTTTATGATTAGAGTTGTTAATAATTAAAGTGAAATTCAATGATCCTTAATACCAACTCAATTACCCAAAATGCTGTTGAACACAATCATTTAAAAAGTTAAATGGTAATAATAATATTAACAAATTACATTTAAAACAATGGTAAATAGCCTGCGGTATTTCTTGAATGAGTAAAAAATGCACAGACAAACTGACTGTTTACAATTAATGTCACCGAAATGGGAATCTTGACCAAGCAGTTCATTTATTGGTTCATACGTGCAACCGAAATGGTTTTACTATCAATTTTGTACCAGTGTACCATTAATGTTGACATTTCAAGGGTTATGCCTAGCTTAATATATGTGTCACCTGTATCTATAAATAGTGCAGAATCTTACATTTGCCTTTTTAATTCTTTCTAAATCTGTTTATTTCCATGTGAAAATGGAACACAAATCCTAGATTTGAGTCTTTTGGATCCCATGACATGTACAAACTCCAGATCCATTTGTATGACCTTCTGAAATGCATACATAATCCACAGTTTGGTTGGTAGAGTTTATTCACCTGCAGATATTATGGTCTTGTCTAAATGATCAGGGCTGGGTTTCCCGATAACGTTGTCTCTTAGCGCGCTACGAAGACTCTTAAGGTATAACTTAACTGAAGGTATACCATTTCTAGGCGTGTTCCCCGAACCATACCTTAGGATATACCTTCTTACGTGCGACGTTACCCGGTGCTGTCCGTGGCGATGGTGCTGAATTGGTTGATATCGATGGCTCGAGAATCAATTATTCTCTCGTGCAGGGGCTGTTTATGTGAGAAAGCGGTGTTCTTTATAAAAGAAGCACTTCAGAAATAGTTGAAATTGCATTTATTAGGACTCCAAACTATAATAGCCTATAATAGCCTAGCCTACATATTTTTAAATTGTATCATATATTGCTGCCATAATAACCATTAAAAATTGTATGTGCTTTCTTCTCTTTCCCATTTTTGTTCGCTGAGGTGGAGCTGCGATGAAATATTGTTCTTGGAAATACTTTCCAGCATTTCAGTAATAAAAGTGTACATCTTACGTACGGTGCTCGGCAGTGATCAAAAAGGATTTAAACAGTGGATTTTGAATCTCTTCTTGTAAACTCAGAGATGTGGATTCAGACGGCAATTAAATTACCACACGACCTGTTTGTCAAAAAACAGTAGGTACTAATTTGGCCAGGGATTTTTACGCGGGTTGGGTGAGAAAAAACACTGATATTGATTCGGACGGCACTAAAATCACAGACTTACCCCTGTAAATGTTTAAAATACCGTACGAGCCCATGAGAAACAATATTAGCGTCCGAATAGGACTTAACTGACAGTAGCCTATGCTTTCACTGGCCTTTAAAAGCACTCTTTTATTAAATTAATAATATTGTATAATAATAATATAATAAAAAATCTAACAACAATCAGTGTAATTACAATTTTATTCTTTGCATGAAAACACTTGAATTAGCCTAATTGAACACTGTCTGGGTGTATTAAAACTTAAGAATTATTTTCATATAGACCTGCAACAGTGATAAGGTAAAGCTAAGAGTGGTCCAGACCAACCTTACGAAGGCATGACTTACAGAAGGTATACTTAACTAAGAACGTTTCGGGAAACGCGTATTAACAATAAGGTACAGCTTAAGGTGTAACTTAAGAACGACGTAGCGTTAAGGAGGTTTCGGGAAACCCAGCCCAGTTCTCTGGACCTATAACACTCTACCAGCACACTAGCAACTTAAGCATGAGAAAATAACATTTAAAACACCTCTGGAAATGTTTCCAGTCTTACCTGTGAACCAGTACAGTCCTGAATCAGTCTAATTAGCAGCGATGTTCGCTTGGTCAGATTAAAGGTCAGGCAGTTCTCTGAAGCATGTCTCCTGCAGTCCCAGCCACGCAGGTGTGAGCAGGTGTCAGACGCAGTCAGGCAGAAATCTATCTGTCTGTTCGCGCTCCTTAAGGCCCGGGGGAAAATGAGCAGCATCTGCTGAACAGGTTCATCTGTTGTAAAATTGGATGGCTGTGTCTACCCACAGTTCACCTTAACCCAATGAGAGAGGGATGAGAAAGAGGAAAAACAGAGACAGTGATTTGTTTGATGTTTCTTCAGTCAGTGTTTGAAATTGACAATTGAATTTGCTAACAGGTGTGACTTGAATTGTCCTGTTTATATGGAGCACGCAAATGGTGTTTGAACGAATAACCAACTCCAATTAGCTTTCCTGTTCTCTTAGTTGTCAAGACATAACTGTGACAGTGACTAAAACATAAGATGTTATCGTGATATTTTGTTCTAACTAAATATTAATGTTTTTATTTAGCAGTTAGCGCTAATCTAGTAGGCTAAGCCGTTAGCTTGCTAACTGAAGGCTTATTGAAAACACAAAGAAATGTAAATATTGAATTAGCTTTGGTAATACAATGTGATATGCATAAAAGACATTTTATTTACATTTTGTAAGATTAAGAATAAATATACTGTATCATAAAACAGTTTTTCTTATTTCTAATCAGGCACTAAATATACAAACAACAACATGTTTATTAGATCCTATACCAACTAAACTACTGAAAGAAGTGTTACCTGTAGTGGCAGAGCCTCTCCTCAATATTATTAACTCATCTTTATCTTTAGGTCATGTTCCAAGAACATTTAAATTGGCAGTTATAAAACCACTCATTAAGAAACCACAATTAGATCATAATAACCTAGCAAATTATAGACCCATTTCAAATCTTCCATTTATGTCTAAAATATTAGAAAAAATTGTGTCCGCTCAACTGGGCTCTTTCTTGCAAGAAAATGACATCTATGAAAAGTTTCAGTCAGGATTCAGGCCGCACCATAGCGCCATATATTTGGTGCACCATAGCACCAAATCACAAATGATTTACTTTTAGCTTCTGACCAAGGCTGTATCTCAATATTAGTTTTACTTGATCTTAGTGCTGCGTTCGATACTATAGATCACACAATACTCTAAGATCGACTACAAAATTATACTGGTGTTCAAGGACAAGCATTAAAGGGATAGTTTGCCCAAAAATGATATTTAGCCCATGATTTACTCACCCTCAAGCCGTTCGAGATGCATATGTCAATCTTTTTTCAGACGAACACATTTTCAGTTATTTTAGAAAATGTCTTAGATCTTTCAGTGGTTAGAATGTGAAGCAATGGGGTCCAGCTCGTTGAAGTCCGCAAATGAGCATGCATCCTTCACAAAAGTAATCCATCCGGCTCCAGGGGGATAAACGAAGGCCTTCCGAGGGTAATCCGTGCGGTTTTGTCGTAAAAATATACAAATTTAAAACTTTATAAACGAAAATAACTGGCTTCCAGGAGATGGAGATGGATGCTGGCATTTGACGTAGGACGTATCGTAGGAAGCGTCGTGACGAAGAACGAACGTAGAGTTTTGTTTTGCTCTGGTCTCTGGCTGCGCTGTCACGTTCGTTCTACGTCACGACGCTTCCATCTCCATGAACGCACGCCGACCGCCACCGGAAGCCAGTTATTTTCGTTTATAAAGTTTTAAATATGTATATTTTTACGACAAAACCGCACGGATTACCCTCGGAAGGCCTTCGTTTATCCCCCTGGAGCCGGATGGATTACTTTTGTGAAGGATGCATGCTCATTTGCGGACTTCAACGAGCTGGACCCCATTGCTTCACATTCTAACCACTGAAAGATCTAAGACAATTTCTAAAATAACTGAAAATGTGTTCGTCTGAAAAAAGATTGACATATACATCTCGAACGGCTTGAGGGTGAGTAAATCATGGCTTAAATATCATTTTTGGGCGAACTATCCCTTTAAGCTGGTTCAGATCATACTTATCTGACCGCTACCATTTTGTCTATTTAAATGGAGAAAAATCAATCATAACTTCAGTAAACTATGGAGTGCCGCAGGGATCTGTGTTAGGCCCTCTATTATTCTCAATATATATGCTGCCACTTGGAAATATTATAAGGAAACATGGAATTAGTTTCCATTGTTATGCTGATGACACTCAAATATATATTTCATCACGGCCGGATGAAAACGCTAAATTATCGAAATTGACAGAGTGTGTTAAAGATATAAAAGATTGGATGACGCGTAATTTTCTTTTATTAAATCCAGACAAGACAGAGGTACTACTTATTGGTTCAAAAAAACGCCCACAAAACGTCTCACAATACAACTTTAGCATAGTAGGATGTCCTGTTACTTTATCCTCTACAGTAAAATACCTGGGTGTTATACTAGATTGCAACCTGTCTTTTGAAAATCATATTTCATATGTTACAAAAACAGCCTTTTTCCACCAAACATTGCTAAGCTACGTAATATGCTATCAGTTTCTGATGCAGAAAAGTTAGTTCATGCATTCATGACCTCGAGACTAGATTACTGTAATGCTTTATTAGCTGGTTGTCCTGCATCCTCAATAAACAAGCTACAGTTAGTCCAAAATGCAGCCGCTAGAGTTCTTACTAGATCAAGAAAATATGATCATATAACACCAATTTTAACATCACTACATTGGTTACCTATAAAGTCCCGTATTAATTACAAGGTATTGCTACTGACTTATAAAAGCCCTAAACGGCCTAGCTTCAGTCTATTTAACGGATCTTCTATCGCCCTATAATCCATTGCGCTCTTTAAGATCACTAAATTCGAGGCTTTTGGTCATACCTAGGATATCCAGATCCACCAAAGGAGGGAGAGCATTTTCACATTTAGCTCCTAAACTCTGGAATAGCCTTCCTGATACTGTTCGTTGCTCAGACTCGCTCTCCCAGTTTAAAACTAGATTAAAGACGCATCTCTTCAGCCAGGCATTCATATAATATTCTAATCTTACAGTTAAATCCTGTCTCTATTTCATAAACGCCAAAGGAGATTGTTGTATTATTTTAATTTAATACTGTGAAGCTGCTTTGATACAATCTGTATTGTGAAAAGCGCTATACAAATATACTTGACTTGACTTGACTTGACTTAAACGGAGTACCAATAAAAAAGTTGGCAGAGGTCACAAAACTGATATGGGAGCAACTCCCATGGAAGACAGTCGCTGCGTCCGAAAATTGTTTTTTCCCAATATGGTATTCGAAAAACAGTCCGCCAAAAGAGTAGTATGTCCGAATACATAGTATTCGAAAAACAGTAGGCGAAAAGTCCCCGGATGACCAACTACTTCTGCTGAGATTTTGAAGTGCGTATTCGCTGGACACTTTACTATCCAATGAGGCCACAGGAAAGGATTTATGAATGACAGTAGCTGCGTTTCCATTACCCTTCAAATTGCGCAAATTGAAATTGCGAATTGAAAATATGCCCAATGGAAACACATCAATTTTGCAAAACCTCCCATTTATCGCAAAAAAGATTTTACGCTCGCATGAGGTGGTTTTTCAGGCAATTCGAAAAAGGAATATTTCGCAAAACTGCAATGGAAACAGTTTTTGCGCATTTACAGTCACCTGACTTAGAAGGCGTGGTGTGTTTGGACAGAATACGAGACAGAGTTATTTTTTTAATTCATAAAAGACAAAAGAATGACATAAATACTGGATTCTAAACCTCAAAGAAATGCCCTAATCAAGACCTCGGAGCAGAAATGAGTGAGAAAAACCCAGAAACACCTCGTATGTGCCGCTCCCAGTATGAAGGTCTTTCCTTGCCATTAATGCTTGGATAACACGCCTACGTCTCCTTCCATTAATAATGTCTAGTACGGTACGCGGCTGTGATATATATAAACCTACCAACTTATCGCAAGAGGAAAAATTGACGTTTTAGTCGCATAACATCGGTTAATGGAAACGGCGTCATTGCGCAATAGTTTTTTTGCGATATTTAGAAAAAAATCGCAAAAGTTTTGCGCAAATCTGTAATGGAAACGCGCCTAGTGAAGCAACGCAACTGATGCTGGTAGGTCATGTGACAATAACAACATGGCGGATGTAATATGCAATTTCGGACGCAGTGAGTGACTACATCTGAAACTGTCAGATGGCACACAATTCATAAGTTACCAAAGTTTCGATAAGTTCTCTGTAAGTTACCAAAACCACACATGAAAACATCCAGAACACACACGAGAATGTAGTTAGACAATAAGTTGTCTAGGCAGCTGTCACTGTCATTTATAATAAAACTGTGAACTTATTTAGCTCTTCAAACAGGACTGTATTCTACTGCTGTGTGAACTTTTGAGACTGGCTTTGAAGTTAGTGGAGCATGTGGTCTACTAATTTCTACAACCTCTTGATTAAATGAAGATTCTCTTTGTTGTTGTTTTTGGTTGTTGTTTTTTTGAATAGCCACAAAAAAAAAACTGAAGGAAGAAAGTTACTCAGGCATATAATTTAAGCAGTAAAATGGGAAACAGATGGAACAAATAAAAGGATTACACAACAGACACTGCTGCTAGGAAAACTCAAAAATGATGTTAATTTAGTTGTCTGTAAAGAGGAACCAGGGGACTCCGTTTTTGAGCTTCCTTCCACTCCTAACTGTTTTGTATTGATCGACGGTGCATTTTTGAATAATCCTCAGCGATTTTTGGCTGCGCTCTCCCAAAGTCCCTGACAATCTGTTTCAGCTACGCCTCGCATCCCCTGGAAGTCCTACAGGACCACCGGCTAACTTCCCCAGCTCAGCACAACCAAAGCAGATCGGAATCTCTTTGGTAAATTTATGTAGTCTTTGTTTTTGTTGTCATGTTGCTGCCTTTTTGTCTCTCCCATGATGCAGATGCGCGTTTGGATGAGGAAGATAACGGATGGACCCCTGACTCCTGAGGGATTTCTGCTGAGGTTTACTTTCATGGCACTGTCGATAGCAATTACCGTGCAAGGTTTCTCCCCAAACAGGCCTGGGAAAGATGCCGGCAGCCTTGTGCTCCCTCATTAATAAGACTGGCGAAAGTTACCGTCGATATAAAACGCCTCTGACTTCGAGAATTGTGTCCGGTTCAACACTCAGGGGGATAAGAGAAGACACTGATGGAGAATGGAACCTATGTAATGTAAAGCAATGTTTCAAACAAGGTGTTTCAAAGACAGAATTGGCTCCTTGTCAATTCTTGAGGGTAAATTTGAATTGAATTGGCCACACCCCACGTGAAGTTGAACTGGAATGAGAGGAAGAGAAATTTACTGACCTGTAATTCAAAGAAACTTTCAAACAAGGCTTGACAATCTCTAATTAAAGATTACAGTTATTCTACAGTATTCTACTTTATTACATTCAGGAATTGAATTGGAATTTAAAAGTGACTCAGTTAAGAACCGCTGATGTGAAGTATAGATGTCAGAACGCTGTGGGACATTGGCTGACGTTGTGCATATAATTACAAAAAAACACTTTCCAGCATGAGCCATGGGACCCACATTTCACCCATTGTTCAATATCCACAGCTGAATGCAAAGCTCAGCAATCCATCCGTCAGCGTGGCCGGATCGTCAGATGTTTTGACGCCGTGACTTTCCACATCAATAATTAACAAGCGCGCCCCAATAACAGAAGCGTTTAAAATGGTAATTCATAAATGGTTCGCCTAATTTTGGTGATTGACACTTCACGAAATGTGTCTGTAATTTGTTTTTCTTGCCCTCGGATTCAATGTTCCGCCAATTCGATTCCTTGCACAATGCACAAAATGCCCGTAGGGTTACAAATGAATCTCCCTTACAGGTTGGTGAGCTGTTCTCCCATTGTCAGAAGACTAACTGCACCACGTCCTCTCAAGTGACTATTGTGATCCAGAGAAGTCAGTCAAGACAATTGAGAAGCAACCCTGATGGGATATTTAACTTGAGTCATTATCATTTGTCAAAGTCATCAATATATATCAAGCTGGCACATATTCGAAAAGAGTTAAGAATGAGGCTCTATTCGCGTACTGTTCGCTTGACTCCCCAACAATAGATTGTCAACCTCTCATTTTGTCTTGTTTTATTAATGTTTACATCTTTTGACTTGTCCTTTTGTCCCTTATGAGATGTTGGAGAACCACAAGTCGTGGTGGCATTAAGCGAACATGACCGAAGAGTGAAGCATAACCATCCCGTCCTGATTGCAGACCAACTTAATAACCTCTATCATATGAGCTGGCGTTGTGAAACCAATGAACTATGACCAATCATTCACATGATTGGACTATGGGGGGCTAAGCTTGGGTGGCCCAATAAAAACAGTTGGTGCTGAGTCGCAGTATTTGTATAAAGATGGGACAGATGGCTGCAAACTCTCAAAGCCCCCACAGTTCATTGCTTTAGAGGTCTCCCATTCGCCTCCAACCGTGTTTGTTCAATACACAGACAATAAACAACCGTCAGTGTGAGAGCCCCACCCTCATGTTTGCCCTTTAAAGCAAAGCGGGCCGTACAGATGTGGCAGGACTCCCAAAGCATGCAGATGACGCTACCGTGGTGATTTTAAATGGACGTATCTGCTTAACAGAAGGCCTATAATGTTGTAAATTAATACTTTAGGGAAGGATTTGTGTGCGTGCAAGGTGGAAGGAACGGGTCATGGCATAAAAGCAAAACATGATGACAGTAACTCATAATGCTAATAGCTGGATTAGCATGAACACAGTATAGATAAATCCAATTACACTGTAATGCTCACCGACTTGCAGATGTAGTTTAGTATGCACATTTTCTGCCTCAATGCTGCTGGTCACAGTTATTCATTGCTGTTTGCTGTACAGGCACAAGAAGTGGCTTTCCACAACAACACACACACAAAAATATGTTTGCAAGGTCATTTGGAGCTTTAAATTTTGGGATTGAGTGATTATTTTTCCCTTGTCTTGTCTCATGCATCGATTTAATGTCATCTTTAATGGTGTTTAACGTAATTGCTGGTCCTTTTGCTTCTTGACTTGTTGAATAGTTCAGCCAAAAACGAAAAAGTCTGACAGTGTTTATAGCTTTTTCTCATCTTATTTTCCCTTCCCTACTATTGAAGCTTTGAAATCTCAATCAAGATTGTTTAGGATCAGAATTTGTGCCAGAATTGATGTAAATAACGCTAAAAGCTCATTGATCCACGTGTTAAAAGCGAACTTGACGAGCAGTTGAAAAATTAGATGGCAAATGACATTGGAGAGCTGCAGCACCAAGGAATATTCTCAGTTAATAGATTACATTTATTTGTCTATTTACATATAGATACTGTATGACTTAAAAAAGATGTGGAGACTTGAAAATGACTTGAAAAGATGTGGAGTGTTTAGCGCACAATTCAAATGGACTACTTTTTTGGTCATTTTATGGTGTTTTTGGACCTTTTTGGACACCTTCCATCACTATGAACTGCTGTAGATGATGCTCCTTAGAATAAAAATAACTACGCATTTGGAACATCATGAGGTTGAGTGAAAACTATTTATTCTATGGTGTTTTTGGTGACAGCTGTCATAACTATAAACTGTTGCTAAAGGGGAAAAATAACTGCATATGCATTTGGGTAAAAAGTAAAAGTAAAAAGTAAAAAGTAAATAATGGTGAAATATTCATTTTTGGTTATTTTATTTAAATTTTTTGGTCCTTTTTGGACAGCTATCATCACTATACGTCGCTATGTTTCACCGAGAAGGGTTAAATATCCCTTTAAGTTACAGTAAGTTTTATTATAGTGTTCATATAAATATGTAATTTTCTGAACATAATTGATTACAATAGCAGGGAAGGAAGTAATTAGCAAATACATGCAGTTCCACTATAATTTCATTATAAGCATGTTGTTTGTTAATAATGCTTAGTAATTATTGACGTAATAAGTTTTATCATAAACACTGTGGTATAAAAGGCAACATTTGTTTGACTGTTTGGAATCCGCTGGTTAAAAAAACTGTGGATGATAATAGTTATTGTGCAAACAGATGATTATGGACTATTTATAAGAGGTTTGAGGCCCATCATTTTCAGCTTGTTTTGTCACATAAATTGCAATTTAATGTGTTTTCCTTACATCAGCACTCAAACCAGCCATTAAAACGTACAAAGACTACACAAGGTCACAAACAGAAGTGCACTGGAGCAGTCAAACGAACTCTCGTAATCAAGGTTAACACTGCGAATCTTGACAGATTCGGTGATGAAATTACACATCACCGGCCCCCTGCTAAAAATACATCTGATCGAAATAGACATTCCCCATGATTCCCAGCAAAACGGCGTGGTGAAAGGGCCCAGGGTGCTTTTTCTTCCTTTTCAGCTATTATGGGGTGCAATAAGGGCAAAGGCTGATCTGAGCGCAGTGAGTCACGAGGAGACCTGTGGATCACATGGTGCCGTCTGATATTCTACAGAAGCCCGAGGACAGTGTCAGAGAGTGATTCCGGCCCCCCCGGGAGAGAGCAGGCTCGCCGCTGTGTCCCGCTGTCCTCTCAGACAATAGGAAGGGTAATGGCCTCCCTAAGGCCTTTCCTATTCAGTCTGATTAGACCACCTGCATCAGAGGAGCCCGCCACTACAACAATTAGCTCCATTTATCAACCTCACATCCTTGAGAGAGGGGCTGTTGGAGAGAGAGCACAAGAGAGAGGAAATAAAGGGAAAGTCTGAGTGGAATAGAATGAAAAGAAAGTCAGAAAGAAGACAAGAGCAAGAACAGAAACAATGGCACACAAATTGTCCAAAGACGACGAGGAAAATGAAGGCTGATGAGAGATTTGTTGAACAAAAATACCAAACCAAGAACATTGTATCTTTTAAAAGCATATTAGCAGATGCTCAATGTATGTCAGCTACACGGACTTACACTTGTGTAAAAAAAGTGAGAAATATCCCAAAAAGTGTTTTGTTTTTGTTGCATACTATTCTGAATTTCTTTTCTCTTTCAGGAACTTATGTTCCTGGCTTTTCTGACGATATACTCCGATTTTAAAGTTGACCTACCAAGCGCAGTGGGTGAGTTGGATTAATGCATTTTTCATGCAAGTTCAAATAGACCTAAACTGAAAAACATAGTTTTGCAGTTTCATTTTCCCTCTTCCCAGCATGCAGTGGGGAATGAATAATTAATGTGGTTGCATCCTTTGATCGGTTTCATTTGTACAGTTGATGTTCTATTTTGTTGTCACGTTTAGTAACATAATGACGTTAACATTATGCAATTTAAAAACATGTAAATAACGAGAATCAAATCATTTTGAAAGTCTGAATCTAAATAGGTAATTGTAAATCTGATGGCAGATTTTATGTCATGCCAGCCTGATAATTTAGGTCATCAAGGTATTATTTTTTTTATCTCATGTGTAGCATTGGAAAGTCTGTTTCATTGTAGTAAATCAGCTTGTCCAACATATTGACCAATTAAAAAATTGTAAGATCATAATCTAATTGCATTTTTTTTTTTTTTTTTTTTTTATCAAAATGTATGACTCAATTAAGTAAATACAGATAATTTATTCCCTTGTTGTTTTCATACTAGAAACTCTAGCTCTAAATTATATAATCAGATAGATAGATAGATATATAGATAGATAATCACAGAAATTTTAATTTATATATTTAATTAGAATAGAGAGAGATATTAACAACATAATCTACAGCATTGCTGTTTTTTTTTTCTGATCTGTATTTCATCTAGCAAAAGTTCAGGGGAACAAAGACTATGGCCTATACAAGTATTTTGTTGTTAGGAAATACAGATAGATGGTCTAGCCAAGCGAGCTGAGGTACTTCATCTTTGCAAAAATGAGTTTTGAGCGGAGCAAGTGCCGAGCGCAAATGTGAGAAATGTGTGTAAAGATTCTGGAGTAACCGTTGTTTAAGGACTAACCTTGACACCGCTGTGCTATAAATGTGAGACTAAATAGCTCAGCGTAGATGTACGGCAGCGATGGGCAATTTCTCTCTACAGGTCTCCGGAGAGATCCGCAGCTGAACTGAGAGGAGACGCGACGCAGAGTCCTCGCTGTTTTGTCTCGGCTAAATATAATATGCTATATTTTTCATCATGCTATAACGTGCTTTTAATTGTACAGGAGGTATTTTTCATGCATATTACAAACCAGGCTGAAAAACCACCAAGTGGTATCTTGCCACAAAAAAAATGGATCACCCCCTCCAAGACTCCAGAAACTCTTCCAACTACTTTCCTCTTGAGGTCAGAGCCAACTTGAGACGATGCCGCGATACGCTCCCATCTGCCAAGCAGGAAGAAATTATGTTGATCTTATTTCTCATTGCGAGTTCTAGTACCGCCATTTACCCAATTACGCCGTTATTGGTATTCCAGGCCGTATATGGCCGAGGTAAAGCACTTACAATGCGTCAACATGAGGGCTTTGCTAATTATCAGCCTCTGAAGCCATGCTTCATAATGGAGGGTTTGCGGAGTGCAGGGGTCTCCAATTCCCTCTCGGTCATCGTGCCCCCATAATCCCCTGTCTCATCAGTGTTGTCAGCAAGACAGTATATCCATCGCCTGGAACCGTGGCCTTCGCAAAGTCCTTAATTAAGTCCTGATCACCCTGTCCTCTCTCCCTGGCATTAGTGTGTTTAATTTCCTGCCTTCATATCTCTAACCCTCGCCAATATTTTATTAATCAAGTTTCGACTCGTGGCTGTGTTTTGAAGGGGCCATGCTCTCTTCCTTTCGCTCCTAGCACCAAAAGAAATGATGACAGTAAAGCTCTATCCATCGATTTAGCCATTAAGCAAGGCTTAGCCAGAATAATTCTGTTGAAACATTGCTCAGGGGTTCGTTAATGCAATATTTAGAGAACGTATGGATTAAGCTTTGCAATCTACAGGTGCTGATCGTGTTTAGTGGACCTGCACACTGTTTTTCCACAAATAAGGTTGGAAAATTGAAATGTTTAACTCAAACTGCTGGATTTCAGAGTATTGATTGAAACTGATTTTGACTTTAAGTTTAAACAGGGGTTTGGGAAGATTGCTAACCCTTGAAACCCCCAATTGAAATATCAAGTTGCAATTTATTTTCACTATACAGATGGTGGAAAATATTGAAATTATTACATATTTTTGACTCAGTTATGTAAATTAATAAACATAGTGCTGCAGGGATGACATATTATTGTGGGCCTACCCGGAAGTTAGCATCCCCATTGAATTTTTCCATTGGCTTTTGGATTATTGAAGAAAATAAGCTCTGTGACCAAAAAAAGGTGTGATTCTTACATCAAATTAATGTAACATTTATGACTTCTGAAGCCTAAAAGTAGGCTGTAAAAAATTTTGGGTGAAGCAAGCATTTTTTCAGTCCTTTCATCAAACTATAAAACACGCTAATAAATCCGCTGTTCTTCCACCTACCCCTGCATATTTGTTTTCATATATCAGGTGCGACGAGTACCGCTCGCAGACTGAAAACAAGCAAATGCTGTACAGTATTTGAGGAGACTATAGACATCTACACAGTGTGTAGAAGCACTCTATCAAATCTCAAAACCAACAGGGTGCAGAATTCACTTCCCCGTCATACCAGCCCGCCATGGAAGAAATAGAGATCTTGACATCTTTTGATACACAGCATCCACAGGTGGCCCCAGCGGTGTTCTTTCAATTCCGATTGCATGACTGACATCCCTCTCCGTGTGAGAGAAGGACAGGACTGTGATTTTCAGGAAGGTCGACTGAAGAAAGATGGACGGTTTGCAGCACAGGAGTTCTCGGGACAGTGTGGGCTCTAATTTCACAGCTGAGCTGCGTTTGCTGCCGTATTGGACCGGGTTTCAGATAGACGTGCCTCGCTGACGGGCTCTGACCCAGGCCGAGATGGTGTCAGTAAGTATTTGTTTTATTTTTTCTCTTTTACACCTCTGCTGTCAGATTCATTACCTTGGAGGCATCCATCTTTTCAATGTGACAGCGCGTATAACAGATTGTCATGACAAGTGTGTTTTTAATTTTTTTCCAATGTCAAAGCAGACAGAATTGTAATGTGAGACGTATGTCATCTGAAAAGACAGTTATGATGCTATTATTCCAGTCGCATATAGTTTTTCTCTAAATAGATGGAAGCATAAGGGTAATACGTTGACAATTGGCAAACCGATGACTGTAACCTTGTGGAAATGTGACTGCAATATCTAAGCCCTGGTAAAAGTATCTTCTGCTATGTCTTTCCTTACAGCAGAACAGAGCACTTCATATATGATATATGATACGTGGTTTTACATTATTCATTCAATCAAACCGGCAGGAGGATGGTCTTCATAGCTTAAATGCAACTTTAAGGAGAATCCTTGAAGCTTTACACAGAAATCAATTGTTGGACAGGGATCTTGAGAAGAGGTGGTCTGAAGCTTGGCTCAGGGATTTCTGTAATACATTGGCTATGTTCAAAAAACTAAACAGCGAGTTGACATACAAACCCGCCTGTCCTCACTCACTCGTTTCATTTGCTCCGGATGAATAGTGTTGGTGTTACAGGGCTTGAATTTCACTGTGGGATTGCGCGTATTGCGCATCATTTTACTCATTCCTGCAGATTTTGTGCTCACACCCAAAGTGCACGCACATAAAGTCACCTCTGAGCACCAAATTTCGGGTTTTTTTCCGCTGTTTATTGAGCTGAAACAGTCAAATACACACAAAATAATTTCAAAATGCTGGTCTTGGCGAGTATTCACTTAAACAGTCAGTTGTGTTTTAAGTGAACGTAAACAGTTGAGAAAGAAAACGTCTGTGTCAGGTCTTAAAGGGACAGTAGCCTAATTTACCTGCTGCTAAATTATGAGATAATATTAAAAATATGTATATAGCAGTTTCCCCCATGGTGTGTGAACATTTTGGCCAGTGAAAATGCTGAGTGGCTAGTAACTTTGGAAAACCACTAGCCACAATGGCTGGTGAGCAGGATATAGTAAAACAGCTACAGATATATCGGAAAAAAGCTGGGTCATGTTTGCATTGTCTTCTGTCTCTGGCCATAATTCTAACCTTAAAATCAGGATTATTCATAAAATAATGTCATGCATGTGAAGATCGGCTGAGAATTGAACAAATATATATGTATATCACTCTGTCTGTCATCTTGTTCCCTTTTAGGCTGACGTGTTGGCGGCACAAAGCTGTCAACCTTCCAGACCTACAAGCTTTGGTAGGTCCAGGTGAGTCTAGCCCATGTGACAAGCCAAGATTGTGACATGCCAAAGAAAGGGGCCTCAGGACATTTACTTCCTTTGTCTTAGTATCTCTGTTTCCTCCAACACCATTATATGTGTCAAGCAGCGGGTCATTTTTCTAGCTTGGCCATCTCACTCCTTTGCTCGGCCCAGGCAGGCACTCCCTGTGGTGGCAATCACCTTGCTGAGGGAATCCTAGTCAGTACAGTGGGTATTTTTCGCCAGCCCTTCGGCTTCAACCCGATACGCTGCAATCTTTCATGTGGACGCCGCTGTGCCACGTTCTTAAATAAAGGCAATGCATCACAGGAAGGAAAGGTGTCAGTTAAAGAGAGGGAGAGAATGGGGCTAATGACTCGAAAAGATACGTGAAAAAAAGAGGCACATGAAAATGCTACAAGGTATTAAATATAATATAGGTATCAATATATGATATATATTGTATATATAGGTAAACTGTAAAAAGTGATTAGTTGACTTAACTTAAAAAAGTGAGGAAACCCGTTGCCTTAAAAATATTAAGTAAATAAACTTAATGCATTTTTTACCTATCAAATTCACTTTAATTTGACATGCATCCAATATTAAACAATGCTTTTTAACATTTATAATAATAGTAAGAAGAAGAAAAGGAAGAAATCAAAGTGTATAATGGGGAATTTGATTATCCATGAGCTTTTTATATAATCTTGATTACGTTAATTAATTGTAAGAAAACAGTGCCATGATTGAGTCATTCTCAGAGTTGCCTTTATGCAGAGATCTTTAGCTCCAGTGATTCTGCTTGATTTTGAACCTCAAGGAGTCATGAAACAGCAAAATATTACCAGTTTCCATGACGTGGTAAAGGAAAGAACTCTTCCAGCTGGCTGAGGGTGTTTTTGTGAGGAGGTTGCACCTGTTCTAAAAGCTTATGCTCTGACCATCCATGCCAAAGCAAAACCACAAAATGGACATAATATTCTGTCGCCAAACGTTGCAAACTTGGACACGCATGACAATGATGGAGCCCCGGCGAATGGGCTTACACGCCACATTTGGTAATTTGCACACCTACCTGCACTTCATAGCAGCACAATTACTGAGTGTCTCCGGGGTGGCTGGCCTCTCCCGTTCTCATTGGCAGGCTGATGCGCACCTCTCCGGCCCTGTCCAGCCACGGCTGCGACGCCGTGAAATGGGCGTTAATTCTCTGCGCTATCTGTACCATGCAGAGACTGTTTTAAAGCCTACATATGATTTTCACTCTCTCTGCTGCTACAATCATCCAAACGTGGAGAGAGAGAGAGAAAAAAAATGAATGGGTAAAAATAAAAAAACATCAAACAAACCTGTGAAATGCAAAACAGCGCAAAAAAAATAAAGGTTTTGCATGTGGTTGTTCCCATCAGTAGGGCTTAATGAGAATTTCACCTTCCAAGTTTGAAGGTAATGGAGGGAGAAAAAACAGCATTTATTTGTTAAAAATAAGTTGAGCTGTGCAGTTAGGTATCTCTTGACTAATGGAAGGTATGCCCAGCATCAGCAGTGCTGTCCATGGACCTGAAATCAACCTACATTCATGAGGACATGCAGCTCTAGAGCAGAGGTTTTCACTAAAGAGCGCCAGCCAGGTCGTATAGGGGCATGTATGTGTATTAATTGTAAAATTAAGCATAGTATATCACATCAGAATAATTTTAAGGCTTTTGATGTCAGTGTTTTCTTTAATGTCATGCCTAATGACTGCATAAAACCTTGTAATATGTCCTTATCCATGTTTTTAAATCACCAAGGTACGTACAGAACCATACATTTTGTGTACTGCTGCAGTGTGTGTGTGTGTACTGTTTGGATAGTCTCTATCTTATACCATTAACTAGTCGTGTAAAAATAAACACAACAAACCTTTAACAACAGGTTTCGATAACTGCTAAAGGTTCTTATATTTTTCACTTGACTAGTTGTAGCTGAAAAGTTGGGGCGTCCATCATAAGGGCTGCGATTTTGAACCTCTGCTGTAGAGAAACTGTCCTGACCTTTCATTTCAGATATCAGTAATTCATTTTAGCTTTTGTTATTCAGTGTTACGCCTCCTGATTAATTTCATTTTCTGTCAATTTCAAATGTTAATCCTGAAAAATGACCAACATCAAGCGCTTATCATTGCATTCAGTAGCATGCATGAGCCACGTATGGATACGAAGAGAGCTGCGTCTTCTCTTCCCTTTTACCCTGTCAACAGTAAATAGTCAGTCAGTTCATCTTTAGAGTCCCAGAAGTCTGTGTAGAAGATGTAGAAGTTGACCACATTGCAATCCTGCATACATCCACAATGATGTGATGAGCATTGGCACCTGTCGCAACAAGTTACTCGACTCTCAAAAGTGACCATCCCCCATATGAACCAGGTCTTCATTTAAGTGTAAGCACCGTGACACTGCCTGGAAAGCGGAAAAAGAGCGCATACACATACTCTGTTCCTAACAGATGGGACGCTGTCTGTTCTACGAGGGCCCGCCGGCATGTTATAGTAAGTGCTCCCTTGTTACAGAGAGCATCGGTGCATATGCAGGGCCTGAAAGGCCATGTTGATATGTTAGAGAAAAGAAGCTCCATCACAAAGAGACAGTTGAGCCTGGCGCTCTCGTGAGATTCCTCATATTGTTGTAATAAACTTCTGTAAAAATACAATAATACCCAGGTTTGAAGTATTAAACGGCTCTCCCTCCACATTTTTCTCCCTACCATCTGATGAGCACACATGCTTCTGTTTTTCGATTGCCTTAGACAAAACAAACAATAATAACGGAATAATCGTAATTTCCCCCGTTGAGGATTGAAATGAGTTGGTGGCTGAACTAAGGCTCCACACAGTCACGCTTTGTTGATTTGGAACACTCTTTGTTATGTGTGTGGTGAGACTGCATCAGGCTCTCTTCCCGCTGGCTTTATCAAACAGAAGCGCTATGTTTCCCTCTGCTGGATGGGTTGGGAACGCCATCAGAATCCAATGGCTTTCGTGTGGCTGAGCTAAAGAGAGACATCCAAGAAAATACATCACTCCTTTGTCAATACCCTCATCCATGCGTCTTGTTTGAGAAAAAGTATCGAGAACGCTGGCAAAATCCAATGCTGCAAAGTGATTCAAATGGATTGATTTTTACCTCACAAACACAAGCATGCTTATGCACCTCTAAGCAAAGACACAGCTAGTGTGCCTTCCTGAGCATGAGTGTATTCTGAAGTTTATTTTATTGATAGGTCAGCTCAAGGCTGAAATACAAACATAGCAGGTAAGGCCAACATGTGTATTCATGATGGTATGACATACTCTCTCTCTAATGCAACAGTGTTCTTTCAGAAAACAAGTTCACTGGCAACTGACAAGATTAATTAATTGGAAAACCATTATTTTGGGGTTGACTGAACATTTTATCTTTAATTCATAAAGTTCCTTGACATGGAAATGGATGAGATTCAAACACAGCAGGTAAGTTCAACTTGGCTGTCATGATATTATGAAATTTGTTTTCTCTAATATAACATTGCTCTTCAAACCTTCAAGGGATTCCTCAGCGGGTCTCAAGAGATGACAGTTCGCATCGAGCCTGCAAAATCAAGTTCACCATCAGCTGAGAAGTTGGAATTAATCAGACAAGCGCTATTAATTAAATGACTTGTCTTTTTTAATTCAGTTATCCAACATGTTTGAGATTTGAACATAGTAGCAAAGACTCTGGCTGTTCTTGTGATGTTCTCAAAGCCGTTCTTTCCCATCCAGCAAATCTCCAACCTTGTAAAAACGTTTAGAAGGGATTTCCCAATGGCACACGCCCCTCGAGAGATTACATTTCCCATGGAGCCTTTGGTGCTAAATCAAGTTCACCAGCAGCTGAGAAGTTGAGAGAACAATCGCTGTGAACACAATCATTTCGGTCTTTACACTTCTCAATGTGACCATTTTGCTGTATGCCTTTCAAAAGCAAGGAAATTTATAGAGCTTGAGTGAGCCAGTTCTAGTTTTTAGTTTTATTTGATAGCATCTGATGGGTTGACATAGACTGAACAAGTGCATGAATGAACTTTAAGCAGAACTCCATCAATCCTTGAGCCATCCGGTCCACTCCAGTGTGACTCAGAATCAATGGGAAAACCATTACTATTGGGTCGCCTTGACATTTATATCACCAATCCATACTTTTCTGACATGGGCACATGGACAGGTTTTGACTTTGACAGAATGACAATAATAGCCCAAACTTCTAGAGAAAACCGTTTCAACAGTGAAACACGGGTTTGTACACGTGAGCACTTTCATTCTGACTGTGTCCATGGGAAGTCCTTGTGATAGAAGTGTTTATTTGTGAACTTCTTAACCTTTGCTCTTTTAAAACAACACTCTCACCACAGCGGGTGGATCTCTCACTTTCCGGTCAAAGGGGGGGTCCTGCTGGGCCGGTGTTGATGCCGGAGTGCTTTCATAAGGGCAAGGCAAGCTAGGTCATACCCTTGATCCCCTGAAACTGCAGAGCCTGTGGGGAAACTCTTGCTAATGGCTTCAACTTGTGTGACAGAAGGGAAGATGACTCTTAAAACTGATCAAGGACCAAAAAGTAACTCTAGAAGACGTGACAAATGATCTCGGAGCTGCAGAATAAGGGAGTCATCTCGCAGTCAAAGGGCCCTATCATACGCTTGGCGCAATGCAGCACCAGGCGCGATGTAAGTGTTTTTTGCTAGTTTCAGCCCAACGCAATTATAATTTTCACGCCCTGCGCCACGTTGTTTGAATAGCAAATGCATTTGCGCCCATTTGTGCACCCATGGGTGTGCAGGTCTGAAAACGAGGTGTGTTCAGGCGCATTGTTGGCGCGTTGCTATTTTGAGGCAACTGAAATAGACTGCGCCATTGACCAACAAAAACCGAGTCTAAAGTCAATGGCGCAATATTTTTTTGTTATTTAAAGAGCACCTAAGTAATATGCGCCTATAGGCGGGTCCACAACGCGCGTACACTTTGTCCCGTAGATGTCTTTGTCCCGCTTTAACCTCGTGCATGAGCAGATCCGTGTCCTCACTAGAGAAATGTTCAGTTTCTCCGCTTGCAAATTCCACCATATAAATAGCTAATCCGCCATGGCGCGAACGCAACTGGCTTCTAAAGGGAATGAGAGATGAGACTCTGATTGTTAACTAGCAAAAGTGGATTCAGACACCCCCTAAGTGCGCTTTAGACCATGCGCTTAGATCATTAAAATAGGGCCCTAAGAGTTCATAAACGGTGGAACCAATAGCACTTTCGACACCATTGTGAAGTGCGCATTATAATACGCATCGATAATTCAGACCTTAAAGAATATCCAGATGAGGAATATACAAGGGCCGGCCATCCTAATGGCACCATTAATTAAGATCGGTTTGTGTTTACATGTGTGAAATATTAGAGGGTGTGCTGTTAAACTCGTGAATTTCTCACATCTTTTATGCAGATTATCTTTTACATGATGATCCTTCAGAAAGCATCCCAATATGCTGCAGTGCTTAAGAATCAAGAGTTGTTGCTTAATATTTGTTGTTTAGGGGCAGACGTCGCTTAACAATGACCGAGGACCCTCGAGATGACGTGACAGCTGATCTCGGAGCTGCAGAATAAGGAAGTCATCTTGCAGTCTGAGGGTTTACAAATGGTGAAATGCACTGTAATTCATCAGCATCAATATTTAAGACCATAACAAGTATCCAGGAGAGGAAGATGGAGGCGCAGAGGCCATTATGGCATGATGAATTAAGATCCGTTTGTGTGCACATGTGTGAAATCTTAGGCGGTAGGCTGTTAATCTCATGATTTTCTCACATCTTTTATGCGTGGTATGCATAAAACAGTCTCTCACCTACCTTCAACAAATGAATTCTAATAATCCTTTGAAGGCTCAGCATCTCAGTGAGGGTTCTTGTTGGAACGGGGGAGAGGCATTAGTGTGAGATGAACAAGATAATAAGGGTGGAGGGAGCGAGGGAGCGAGGGAAGGGAACTGTGTGAAAGAGAGTGCCGGGCGCTAGCGGTTTCTCTTGTTATTTGCCCTCTGATAAGCCTCACGGTGCGCAGCAGCCAAGACTTTTATTCTCTCCTTTCCGTTCTCTTTCGCCTTTCTTCTCCTTTTCTCATCTTTTCTATTACTCGCTTGCTATCTCCATCTCTCTTTCAAGTAGTAAAGCAGCACTTTTCTGAGAATGTTCAATCAGAAAGAGGTGAGAAAGCAGGTGACTGTTGTAAGACGGGTTTTGGGTTTAGTACATGGAGAGAGTCTATTAAAGTGCGTGATTACAATCATCTGTGAGAATAGCCTTCTCGCGTCTCAGTCTGAAATATTTCCCTTTTTGTTCCTGTGTTGAAAACCTGATATCAGTGTGTGTGCTCTTGAATACCTGTATTTTCACAGATAGAACATGGATTGGTTTTTGTTTTGTTTTTATGTGCCCACTTGAAAAGAAAGAAATAGGAAATAGCTAGTCAGTTGAGAATATGAGCATTTCTACAAGCTGTAACCAAAATTACAGTGCATATAATTCTATTCAAAAGTTTGGGGCCAGTAAGATTTTGTTTTGTTTTGTTTTGTTTTTGAAGTCTCATATGCTCACTAAGACTGCATTTATTTGACCAAAAATACAGTAAAATCTTTGATATTGTGTAATAGTTTTACAATTTATAGTAACATTTTGTCTAGATATATTTTAAAATGTCATTTATTTATTCCTGTAATTTTCAGAATCATCTTCAGTGATCCTTCAGAAATCATTCCAATATGCTGATTTGCTGCTCAAGAAACATTTCTTATTCTTACCAAAGTTGAAAACAGTTTGCTTAATATTTTTGTGGAAGCTGTCATACACTTTTCAGTGATACTGAAGATGAAAATCTTTTGTAACGTTCTAAATGTCTTTACTGTCACTTTTTATTTTAATGCATGAATAAAAGTAAAGAAATATATATTACTGTCCCAAAAAATTTTTTATGGTAGGTTAAATGTTCCTGGTCTTATTTTGATGAAAGAAAAAACTGTATGACTTCAAGTAGTACTTTTTTTTTTTTCTAAATAGTAATTTGTAATTTAGGCTATTGAATAATGTTAACCAAAAAATGATCAGGGCTGGGTTTCCCGATAACGTTGTCTCTTAGCGCGCTACGAAGACTCTTAAGGTATAACTTAACTGAAGGTATACCATTTCTAGGCGTGTTCCCCGAACCATACCTTAGGATATACCTTCTTACGTGCGACGTTACCCGGTGCTGTCCGTGGCGATGGTGCTGAATTGGTTGATATCGATGGCTCGAGAATCAATTATTCTCTCGTGCAGGGGCTGTTTATGTGAGAAAGCGGTGTTCTTTATAAAAGAAGCACTTCAGAAATAGTTGAAATTGCATTTATTAGGAGTAATGGGATATTATAAAAAAATTATAATAGCCTATAATAGCCTAGCCTACATATTTTTAAATTGTATCATATATTGCTGCCATAATAACCATTTCAAATTTTTACGTGCTTTCTTCTCTTTCCCATTTTTCTTCGCTGAGGTGGAGCTGCGATGAAATATTATTCTTGTAAATACTTTCCAGCATTTCAGTAATAAAAGTGTACATCTAACGTACGGTGCTCGGCAGTGATCAAAAAGGATTTAAACAGTGGATTTTGAATCTCTTCTTGTAAACTCAGAGATGTGGATTCAGACGGCAATTAAATTACCACACGACCTGTTTGACAAAAAAACAGTAGGTACTAATTTGGATTTTTACGCGGGTTGGGTGAGGAAAAACACTGATATTATGGATTCGGACGGCACTAAAATCACAGACTTACCCCTGTAAATGTTTAAAATACCGTACAAGCCCATGAGACACAATATTAGCATCCGAATAGAACTTAACTGACAGTAGCCTATGCTTTCACTGGCCTTTAAAAGCGCTCTTTTATTAAATTAATAGTATAATATATAATAATAATAATATAATTAAAATTCTAACAACAATCAGTGTGATTGACAATTTTATTCTTTGCATGAAAACACTTGAATTAGCCTAAATGAACACTGTCTGTGTGTATTAAAACTTCAGAATTATTTTCATATAGACCCAGTGATAAGGTAAAGCTAAGAGTGGTCCAGACCAACCTTCCGAACGTATGACTTACAGAAGGTATACTTAACTAAGAACGTTTCGGGAAACACGTATTAACGATGAGGTACAGCTTAAGGTGTAACTTAAGAACGACGTAGAGTTAAGGAGGTTTCGGGAAACCCAGCCATGATCAATAAGTTATGACAACATATGTTTTTACATAGCTTTAACTCATCAAAATAAGTTATACAATATTCAACTCAGGTTTGAACTCAGTTTTGAAATTACTTAATCAATTACAAACAAGTTGAGTGTACTTAAAAAAATTAAGGCAGCACATTATTTTTGCATACTCACGTCTGACTCTAATCTGGTATGTTGCCCACTTTTTACCATCCTTTACCAATCAATTAATTACTTACTGCCTGACCTTTTTTTTTTTTTTTTTTGGTGAATTTACTGTTTTTCTTATTATTGTCCATTTACGCATATACATATACTATAAAACAGTATTAATGGTAGTCATACTAAAATATTGATACAATTGTTTCTAAATGGCAGGAATCCATTAAAGGTGCATGGAGAGAAACCATCTGGGCTTCAAAAAATGCAAAATAAACCAAAACTTATAGAAGAGAGGATTATCCAAATCTACACTGTCAGTAGCACTATATTAACTTTCATAATGTCACTGCTAATGAGTGTAGCCTTTAATTTAGCTGTTCACTACTAGAGTATAGCTGATAATTATGGAAGTAATTTCCTGTACTAGCAATAATATAGTACTGGTTGTCATGGTAAAGCACATGTTGTTTCACTGAATTTCACATCCATTAGTGGCAGGTCAAGGGCCATTTGTCCTCCAGCCCCTGAAGACTTCATCAGTGAGGCTTTGATGATGCTGATGATGCATTAGCCAAATTTCATACGAGGATTTCAGCCCCTCCAGGAGGCTCCAGCTAATCCATATGAATTTCCATCTGTTCGTATTTTAGATCTGCCTGATTTGATGTTTTTTTTTTTTTTCCTGCAGGTGAGAGAGGCAAACGGAAGCAGGAAAAAATAGCGCAGATTAAGTTGAGGTAATGGCACTCATGCGCTGCCTTTGTGTGTGCACAGCATCTGCAATTTTTTCCAGGACGCCATACAGGGCAAGTTAATTTTTCATTGCACCAGGAATGGGAATAAGATAGAGGGAGTGGAATAAAAGAGCGGGGAGAGAGAAATGCTTTTTTTCTCCCCCCTTTAGATACTCATTTCACCATCTGATTGGTTTCAGCCAATCAGCTGGAGTCGATGTGGCCCGGTAATGAGGTGTGCTGAGCGAATGAGCTGTGGTGGCGTGAGATGCTTATGCCTGTGCTGAACGAGAACTGATAGCCCACCCCTCCCTCCTCGCTTTCCTCCTCCCCTGCAACCCATTCTGCACGTGTGTACGTATGGCCTATTTTTATGTGTTCAGCTGCTCAATATTCCTTTCCCATAAAGAGCTGAATGGATAGCTGAAGACGAATTAGATTAGGACTCAGCATTAGGAATGAATACTGCGGTGATACTTAACTTTGAAAAGGTCATGGGCCGCAAAGCAGGATGTTTTTAGTTCATTTTTACACATATTTTTGTATTGAAAATTCGACAGATTGTGTCTTTGTTGCATAGTAATTCCTATGTTATGACAAATTTTTTTTTTTTTTATTATTATTTTTATTTTATTTTTTACACATCAAACAGTATATCAGCACATTAACACGCAGTTAAACTAAATTAGTGCACAATATACCTAAAATTCTGGTAGGGCGCATTCAATTCTATATAAATGGTAATTAATGTCAAAATCATTAATAGAATTTTATATTATTGTTATTCTCGTGTAATTTAGAATTAAACAATTAACATTGAATTCTATATTAATGTGAATGAAATACTATATTAACACATAAATGTACATGAAATTCTATAATAGTTCACACTACATAAATGCACATTAAATTAAATTTAATGCACTTTAATTTGTATTGCATATAGATTAATTGCATTGAAATAGATTGTAATGTGCATTTTAATGAACATTCATGTGTAGTTATTTAATGTTAATGAAAATAGAATTTGCATTAATATAAAATGTATGCTCAATAACGTAAACCCTAACGCTCAAAATAATTCATTGGTTTGAGTATTACAAACTTAAATGAAACTAATTAGTTCAGTCAAATTAACTTTTATGAGTATTTAGCACTTTCTTTTTCTTTCAAGTTCACAGAACTCATATATTTTAAGTAAACTGAACTGTTTCTTTGTTTTGAGTTTTATGAAATTATTTATTGGCTGGGATGTCTATTTCCCAGCATGCTTTGCCGATGGCATTCGAAAGGGAGAGTAAATGCTAAAATTAAGTGTAATGTAATGTTTTTTTGTTTTGTTTTTTGTGCAAGATTAATGTTAAGTGGCAGATTTAGTAGTGATTAATGTTTTGTTATGCTAATTTATTAGAATTTCTGTTAATGTTGGTTTTAGGATAGTTACCATCATGGTGACAAGTGGTGCATGCAGCTTGATTTGAGAGCAAATAAACCATTATGTTGCTGCACTCATACAGCAAACTGTGTAAAATACTACTGTTGACATGTTAACAAATTAGCAAACTAGCTTGTTAAAGCTAGCTAAGTTTATACTAATAAAACTGTTCACATTGAGATTACATGAAAGTTTTAAGTTAATTGTATGAATTAGTGTACTCAAACATTTAAAAATTTAAGTTTTTTGAGTTTTGCTAATTTATTCGGATTTACAGTGAATAATATATAATTATGTGAACACAGCTTAATTTTTCCAATTACGCATGAAGTTTTTTTACTTAACTGAAAATGAAACTTAATCTCAATGTGTTCACATAACTTAATTTTTTCAGTTACGCATGAAGTTTATTTACTTAACAATATAAGGCAATGGGTTTCCTCACTTTTTTAAGTCAACTGATAATGTTACAGTGTACAGCAGAGTCTCTACTAGTCTACAGAGTTCTACCATTATCTGGTATAGTCATGTACCCTTCAGGCTTGCTTCTTATTAACTCGGTTAGACGACATGTCTGTTACTATTGCAGTTGTGGTTGTCACAAAACAGAGTTGAGTAGTGCTGGATTAGAGCCTTAGTTTCAAACCTGCTTGTTTTTGTATGTACCACAAGTGAGAGCTTATTGACAATGCAGATCACCAGTAATTGATTGTTTAGACAGGAAATGAATCCAAACAAGCTGTTGAAATGCATTGTTGGGGTTTAAAGGATTGACGCCAGTCTTGACCAGGGCACAGGAGTCCATCTATAGCACGATCTCTGGATTTCAAAGGTGAGGTGTTGAATTTTTCACACAAAAAACATCTCGTTATGTGAAAGAGGATGTGGATGGGCGCTTTGATGTGGCGGATAACTAGTCAAATTCTGCCAGCCCTTCTGCCTCAGTGTGCCATCTATTTTCTTTTAACTGAGATGCTGGTTTCAAAAGCTCTCCAAGAAACCAGAGATCTGCAGGCTGAGAGGTTGTTTTGCTCCTCAAAATATGCGTGTTGGTCTGGAGGAAGTTGACTTGGGACTCCACACAGATGGCATTGACCACAGGGACCGGATAAAAGAGCCAGATTAGGAATGGCTGCAGAGACCCTGCTGGGGTGCTGGTAGACCTTTCCATCTCTCTCTCTCTCTATAGCTGTCTGTTTTTTCTGTCTTGTTTGCAGGTTGGTGCGTTTAGAGAGGCTCCAGTTTCCCACTTCCTCTCAAGCCCATTTACTGCCATTTTACAGCTCATTTGGGTCCAAGTGAGCAGCATGCCAGCACCTTCTCCCAGCTCTCGGTGACCCACTTTCGACTCAGTCGGGCCAATGGAATCAGACCCTCGAAAGAAGGGCAGATTCATCTGACCATGTCTGTTTTTTAAGGTTACATACTCGTGCCAAACTGCGTCAAGATGTGTGGGCTATCTCTTCTTCACAAACGTAATCTCATTGGCCCAGAGGAAGGTATTGGTCACAATGTGATGTGACTAAACAACACGCAGGAAAGTATTAAATATTCACTATCTATTTTCCGCACCGAAGCACACAACAAATTCACACCAAGTCCAATGCCAGTTTCCTGGAAAAAGATTCAATCCCTGAAAGAACTGTTAAATATCCAGACTATTAAAAAATCAGCCCTAGTTTCTGAATCAAATGTCATGTTATTGCAACATGTTGTGGATTGCAATATTGTAATATTTTAGTGTGAAGGAATACGTAATGTTAATGTTTTTCAGGCCAAAAATTCAGATTGGAAGAGATTTGGGTGGAACGGGCTTTTTAGAGAGACTTTGCTGGAAGGAATACCACCCAGAGTTAAACATGCAAGCTTGTTTAGGTTTAACAACTTGTGCTAAGTTGGTGTTTCTCGAACTTCAAGCACTTTTGTATCCCATGAGTTTATTTTTTGTTAATGCAAGCAGATTGAACCCTTTTCCTATTAAAACGTAAATTATTTTTTTATTTATTTTACGTATTGTATCGTCCTAGGCTTTATCCTAAAAATGCAAATCCAAAATTAAATATAAATAACTACATGTTTACTATGATATTAACTATGATAAACAAAACAGAGTGAAATACATAATATACATATACTACAACCATCCCTCGGTTGATATCCATGACACTATTAATTTCTGCCCCCTTTTTTTTTGTATTCCCAAAATGGCAACAATGTCATTAAAGAGCTTGAGGTGAAATCTGCAACGTTATGTGTGAAGATGACAAAGACAAAAAAATCTAGATAAATGTCACTGAACATACTTTTTTTATCTGACATTTCCAGTCAAGCTGTAATTGTGAAATTATGCAAAAAGTTTGAAAATACTGTGTTTATTTAGAATACATAAAATGTTAGCAATGAAATTAGAAAGCAAGGCAAACCAGTCGATCGTTTTACTCCCAAAATGTTCAAAATGTAATTTCCTCCAAAGAATGTTATCAAACACCTGTGATCCTTTGACAAATTGCTTGTGATGTCCCCTCATTTGTAACCGCTCGGATAAAAGCATCAGATAAATGAATACATTTAAATTAGAGTGTTCTTCCAGAAAAGAAAAAAAAATCCAACAAAATATCTCATTCCTGATCTATTCCATCCCTTTCTCTCTCTCTCTCTCTCTCTCTCTCTCTCCCGCTCCCTATTTATAGATCTGTCCACTTGTTTGCAGATCTGTTTCTGTGTGTCCACTGCCTGAGATCTTTCATCAAAGCTGGGGCCGATATCACCGTTGTCTCTCTTTCCAGCTTGCCTCCCTCCCGTTCCCTGAGCCTTGGCACACTCCTCACAGGCTGATTTAAGAGGGAGCATTACAGTGCAGGAGATGAAATTATTTCATTCCTCTCCTCTACTGCTCTCTTCCCGCTCTTGATGGGGTCCCCTGCTGCTTCAGAGGCACGTGGGGAGAGACGTGTCCTGCGTAAGAAGCAGCTCGCTTCTAACATGCGTTTGACCCTTCGTTCCTGCGGCAGAGGGAGCGGCTGCTTTCAGCATCAAATGATTAGTGATCTGGGGCCCTAGAGGCGTGGAACTGAGCTCGGAATACGCTAAATTTTCTGCCATCAGTGAACAGTTAATGTTAGCCTGAGTAGTAACACACACAATGGGACTAGGCAACCTCATATTCTCAGGGTGTGCATTTTAACAGGCGACTTTGATGCAGCAACCGGATTACATTATCAAAACTGGCCCCAAGAGTTTGTCAGAACTGATATGTTTGCTTATTATGTTCCTTAATTGAATGGAAAAGACAGTTATGCACAAACAATATGTGAACATTTTCATAGAGAAAGTATGTTTGCATTCTAAATTATTAAAATATTCTAAATGTAGGATCAACTAAAAAAAAAAAAAGCTCCTGGATGCCTTAGAAATGTGTAATATGTTAAGATGAAATGTTTTATATAATTTGAAACAGGGTTATTATAGTTAAAGTCCCCCTGGAGTCAATAATCATATTCCTTAAAACTCATCTTTGATTTAAATGTTTTTTTTTCCTGGAAATGTTTTTTATTCCTGCCTTAAAATAGCTTGAAAATAACTCTACACCCGTGCCTCATTTACATACGCGGTTCTATGAATATGCAATACGCCCCCACTCAGAGATCCACTTGTTGACGATCACACATTGTCCTGATTGGTTACAAGGTAGTTTCTAGAAACACCAGCGATTTCAAAATACGGTTTTGAGGAGCAGTTTTAAGGAGAAAATACTCAGCAATGGTGTTGACTTTGATTTTGCACATGGTTTGTCTTAATATTAAAAACACCACATAAACATATAAACGACATTAAAAGCTTGATTTTCACCACAGGGGGACTTTAACTGAAACTTAAATCAAAATGGAAGTTTTCTAGCTTTTATTATGAATATGTTAGCCTTAAAGTAATGAATAAGCCTGCATGTGTGTTCCAAAATAATGACAAAATTCCCATTTAGGAGATATAAGCATTCAAAACTTACAGTCTCCCACTTCCGCTAAAATGGAAGTGAAACACACCAGCTAACACATAGGCTTCATACTAAGAGCTAAAAAACTTCATTTAAAAAAAAAAAAAATATATATATATATATATATATATATATATATCAGGGGGCAATATTTTTATTTTCATTATTTCATAATAATAATTGTTGCTTGAAATAAAATAAACACCAACTGGAATAAAAAATGTTTTTCTCATTTTCATTTAGTTTGACTTGATGTACGAAAATAGCTAAAACTAAAACTGAAATAAAAATTAATAAAACTAGGTATTTAAAAAAACTAAAAAGTAGCCAACTAAATCATTAACTAAAATGAAAATGGAAAATTATTGCAAACACAATAGTTCATTATATTCAATAACCTAAATATGACATCTGTAGCCTAACTTATTTAGTATAGATTCACTGCGACCGGATCATTTGAATCAGGGAGTTAGATTCCATGAATCTGATTTTCGAACAGCTGCAGTCGAATCGGCGTTGGAAAGAATCGGCTCAAAAGAACGCTTCGTTCATAAATTGGACATCATCTCGTGTTCCTGAGCGGGTCTCGATTTTTTTCGAGCAACGCTATATTTTTATGAAATGTTATTTCATTCATCAATACTAAAAAGAAGGTCGGAACAAATAAGTGTTCATATTCCTATTTTGAATCCACCGGAAATTTCGCGTGAGAATGTTTTTTTCACATGTAAGTATGCAATTCTTTCTAATTCGTAATTGGCTTAGCTAAAGTTAACGTTACTTGAAAGATGCTTAATGTACTAAAACAGAAACCAGTGAAAACTTTTCTCTCACAATTCTCTTCTCAACTTATCTCTCCCACTGCTAAGGACGGCACCATCCAAATTGAAAGAGAATATTTAAATTACGTTACGCGTTTCATATTAAGCATTTTAGAATGTCCGTTAAAGTATTGAATATTATTATTGAGATTTGAGAACTATGACAGAGAAGCTTCTCGTTGTAATATGGATTACTTTTATGGAGCTTTTTTTGGTTAATTAGCCCCCATTATTGGTATTTTGTATTATTTCTTCATTTGTGTTCCACAACGCGAGGGTGAGCAGGCCTAAATGATGACAGAATTTTATTTTTAGGGAGAACTATCCCTCAAGTCTTGGGTTCAGCACTTGAATTCGAAATCTAGAGAATAGTAGAGTAGGTCCATTTCATAATACATGAAGGGAACGAGCAGTGGGACTGAAATTTGATTTCTGAAAGCAATGTCTTGTACCACAGTTCCATGTCTTTCAATCTATCATCCGCTCATTCCTCATTAAATCCTACTTGTAAATGTTTGAATAGTGTGAGCTTGTTCTCTCACTGTCCTGTTCGGATCACAAAAGACCCTCTGAGAAAACTCCCACTGCCATTTGTGTCGATCCCTTTCTCAATATACCCTCTGCTCTCTCTTAATATCTATCTCTTACACACACAAATAGACGTCCCTCATGGCTGACTCCATCATTATTCTGTGAAAGGCCTGTATTAAAGATGCATCTACACGTTCGCGACTCAAATCGGACCCCAGCAATAGCCGCTGGATTATGGAGACCACCAATGAAGGTGTTTGCCTTTGATCTGATTCAGACTGTCTCACACACTTTTTCTCTGTGCTTTTCTTTCAGGTAGGACTGAAGTCGCTCTTCAAAGTGCAGTGATAAAACAACGACATAATTGTATGATATTATGATAATTTTATATCACATCACTGCAGTATCCCCACCACTTTGTAGTGATTTAAAATGATTCCCGTGATCATCACACTCTCACCTCCTCATTTTCTAGGTCGAGATGTGTCTTTACACGGTATCTGTGGATATTTAATGGTCGCAAAATGGATGTCATTTGTCACGTATTAATAATGTAGTGTGATGGGTTGACTTCAGTAACCTTTCAAGTAATCTTTCTGCCCCGATTCCCACTCTTTTTCTCTGACGAACTTGCCGCCCAGTCTAAAATGACACATCACGCTAAGCAATAATGACCCGTATTTTGGCTTTTTGGCTGTTTAGGGAAATTGCTCCTATCCTGTTCGATTCCCAGCTGCATGATTGCAGGGTCAGTTGCAGTGTGCATGTATGTGTGTGAATTTCGAAAAGAAAATGACAAAGATATCTTGTAAGATGTTCCCGACCGATAATGAGATGAAATGGAGAAAAACACCGTAATTTTTACGCATCTCACACTGCTCAGATTTGCAGTTTAAAGGCTGGTTCACACAAAGGAGAATAACTAACGATAACAACAGTGTTTTAAAAACTGTTCTAAATGTAAAAGAATAACAGAGTCCACACCACAACTATAACAATAACGACACAGAAACGGTATCGCTGAAATCACTTTCACAACGATTTTCTCCTGTTGATGATTGATGATAACAGCCAAGTAGATTATAATAAATAAAATGATATTGTGCGTTGGTGTGGATTGGTATAGTTATCGGGCCTAAAAGCTGCAATCAAAATGACAAAGATTTTAGCATTTATTATTCTGACTACGGCTGTCAAAAAAGGCAAAAAGCTGTTATTTACAGTTATACGATTTTTACATACACTACAGCAATCTCAAACCGCCATCAATAATCTAAATATGAGTTACAATCAACAAGACTACAATTCTTCATTAATAGACTTACTTAGTTTTAATGCGCACTTGCAAGCTTTGAGTTAACGCTTCGTCGCTCGTTCAGACATGAAAAATGTGTCTACCTGATTAGAGAAAAAAATGGCTGTTGTCTTCCCTTTTGCCAAATAGGTTGGAAAACTTCAACACCCATAATGCAATGGGTATTTTGCCGTCCAATGCCACTCCTACCAGTCTGCTATGGATATGATTGACCGGAGTCAAATACAGCCTTGCTTTAGTAGGTATTAGGAAATACTTCTTAGCAAACTTTTAGTCACAATGGTTTAAGCGGGAGTGAGTTACTTTTGATTTCCAATGAAGGTTCCAGCGCGTTGTAGGCAGTGGCTAATGGCAAAGACTCGTAAATATGGAGAGAAATTCCACGACCGAAAAACTGTAACACCTCGGTGTTTGGAGTCAACGCTTCCAACTGGATGGCCACGAACACAGTGTTTTAGGCCAAATGAAGGGGAAAATCTGAAAGAAACTGCCATTCTGTCAGTTCCGCCTGAAGCAAAACACTGTTGCATACAGGTAAGAAAGCTGTCGCCATAGTGTTCAGTTTTTACCATACTATAATGCTAGAGTAGACAAAGTACGATATGTTATGTTGTACTGTTTTGTTATAACCCTCTTTGGATCCGACTGTCCTTGAATGGCTTTAAAGGGATGGTTCAAGTTTATTCATTATTTACTCACCCTCAAGTTGTTCCAAACCTGAATGAGTTTCTTTCTTCTGCTGAACACCTAAGAAGATATTTTAAAGAATGTTGGTAACCAAACAGTTGATGACACCCATTGACTTCCAGCCACCCATTGACTAGTATTTTTCTACAGTGAAAACATTCTTTAAAATCTCTTCTTTTGTGTTCAACAGAAGAAAGAAACTCATTCAGGATTGGAACAACTTGAGGGTGAGTTAATGATGACACTGTAAAAAAAGAAAAGTTGACTTAACTTAAAATTATTAGGCAATTTGCTGCACAGATTTTTTGAGTTGACTCAACTAAAACATCTCTATAGTTGAGTTGACTCAACTATAACATCTGTGCAGCAAGTTGCCTTATAATTTTAAGTTAAGTCAACTTTTCTTTTTTTACAGTGCAACATTGACATATTTGGGTGAACTATACGGTGGCCGAGAAGGGTCACAACACATACAAACGCCACAACAACTACATATTCAGAAAACACCTCCAAATTCAGAAAACATATACAAACGCCACAACAACTACATTATTCAGAAAACACATCCAAATTCAGAAAACACAAACGCCACTACAACTACATATTCAGAAAACAACTTCGTCGATTTCACATCACGTACGCTGCAAATATTCACAGCACGAGCAAATAGGGAAACGAACTGCAAACTGTAAAGACACAACGGAAATGTTTCCAGGGGGGCCTTAATCAGTGACGGACCCGCATCCATCCGGTTGTCTTCGCGCTATCTGAATGTGCGCTTTTGTTGTCTGTGGCTAGTCTGTCATAATAAAAGAGAAACACTAAGATAGAGGAGAAGCTGATCATCGCCGTTGCTGGGTTTCCTATCATTATCGGATTAATTGCACAGTTTAACCATCATAGAGTGAAAGTTTATCATTAGCATGTGTTTTTAAGTCCTGTCAGTTTAACAGGGCGCGCTTGACAGGGAATATAAACGAGCAGAGAGAGAGAGCCCCGGCCGCGCGCGCGCACTCACTATTAATAATAATAGCTAATTATTATTTTTTTTACGACCAAATGTGACCAAAACGGTTATAAAAATACTGTCATTATAAAAGGTTTCTATTGTCAATGTATTGCTTGTTTTTTCTGTTTACATTTCATGGTGTGACACTTCTCTTCTCCCATGATTGAACATTGAATGCTGCTACGTCAGAGCGGCCAAAGCGTCAACAAGCTTCCCCGTACTTTTTGACAAGCTTCCTTGACAGGGCGGCCAGAGCTTCTTTGCAGCTCAAGTCGGCGGCGGTGTGAACGTAAAGTTACCTCTTGTAACCATAGACAACAAAAGCGCACATTCAGATAGCGCGAAGAAAACCGGATGGATGCGGGTCCGTCACTGATTAAGGCCCCCCTGGAAACATTTACGTTGTGTCTTTGCAGTTTGCAGTTCGTTTCCCTATTTGCTCGTGCTGTGAATATTTGCAGCGTACGTGATGTGAAATCGACGAAGTTGTTTTCTGAATATGTAGTTGTTGTGGCGTTTGTATGTGTTTTCTGAATAATGTAGTTGTTCTGGTGTTTGTATGTGTTTTCTGAATTTGGAGGTGTTTTCTGAATATGTAGTTGTTGTGGCGGCGTTTGCATGTGTTTTCTGAATTTGGAGGTGTTTTCTGAATATGTAGTTGTTGTGGCGTTTGTATGTGTTGTGACCCTTCTCGGCCACCGTAGAACTATCCCTTTGTTTTCAGAGATTAAATCTTGTATTTTTCTATTTTCAGTATTTTAGTATTTTTCTAAGCTCATTGTCATTTATTTCTTGTTTTATGCACAAAATGGCACTGAAATGGGTTCGATTTATGATTTCAATTTGGAAAACCATGCACAGATGAATCACAATAGCACACAATATAACATGAACGTGTATGTACTGTATGATGTAATTGAGGTCTGTTTACTTTTAAATAATGTTGACTTTAATGCATCTGAAGCAGTTGAAAGCCGAGGAACAGAGATGACGACAGATAGGTGACAGACGGTTTCAGCCACTTCTGTCTCTGCATGTGTATGTGTGTGTTTTCTAATGGGTTGTCGTGGGACTACTTGATGACAGTTGCGAGTTGAAGGTGACCACAGCAGTAGAATCATATAGTCACTGCCACCATGGGCCTAATTAGAACCTTCCACTGACCCCCGGTGAGAGCGAACAGGAGACGCCACACGCCTCGACCAACAAGACGGACCCGTCCTGAGACGTTTCCCCATGTCCACACTCTCAGATACAAATGTCTGTACAATAAGTCTGCGGTCGCCTTCTTGTTATGGTGAGTATGTGTGTACATGATTGTGTATGTGTTTTCTCCAAGGTACTGAGATCAAATGGCCTTTTCTTGCAGTTGTCAGTTGCTCAGTGTGTGCTGTGAGTTTTCTTTAAATAACAAGAGGAAGTAACCACTCAAGGATACACTGTCAACCACAGGGGAGGCTCTAGGTGAGAGGTGAATGCATCCAGAGTGTGAATGTGTGTGGCTCAAGTAAACAACACATTGGAAGGAATCTCCCAAGGACACAGACTTAAATTTAGAAATGAAATGTTAATTAAACAGCACAACATCACAGGTTGCTAATGCTCATATTTGTGTGAAGTATAGACTGTGCATTTAATCTTTCTAGTCACAATGTTAAAGGAATAGTTCATCCAAAAAGGAAAATTCTGTCATTAATTACTGTCATTCCAAACCCGTAAGACTTTCGTTCAGTACTCGTACGGGTGCTTGAAATCCTTGAAAATGCTTGAATTTTGATGTTGTGTTTTCAAGGTTTGAAAAGTGCTTACATTTTGGATAAATGCTTGAAATTGTAACTGTATTTCGTTCACAACAAATACCTATCTGACTGAATAGTTCCTTTATTAAATGGAGAAATAAAATGTAGCCCTTCAGATACAGAGCGATTTGCGCTACGCTGGCCAGAGCAAAAGTAGGCGGAGTTTTCATTTTGATTTCCGCGCTTGTTTGGATGCCCCGTTTTTATTGGCCGCGCGGGTAATCGTCACAGAGCACAGCGGCAAAAGTTGAACCAGAGCCCGTCTACGGAGAGCCTGCCCACTCCCTATTAAGCCCTATTGTACCGAATTTTGGCTGTAGTACCACCAGAGTTCCACTGGGGGCGATCGCCATGAGTGCAAAATGAATGGGAGTCAATGGGGCTAGACAGCTAAATTTGTCAGCATTCTGACGTCATTGACATTTTGAAAGACTTTTTAAAGCAAATAAGTGACTCTAAAAAATCTAACACCCAGCAATGTGTAATTTCTTTGCATCTCCTTTCGAATACAACATTCAAATTACTAGACAAAAAATTATATCCTGAGAAAAGTGGATTTTGAGGGGTATAGCTCCATAGACCTCCATTCATTCTGCACTCGTCCTGTGAGCGCCCTCATATGGAATCAGAGTGGAACTGCAACCAGTTCAGAAGCCGGAAGTGTAGTGAGAGTGAAACTTCTCGCCATATTAGACATTCTCTGGTTGAACTATTTTTTGACCGCGGCGTGCACGCAACGGCGCGAGCTCGCCAATGCTGCGATCCGCTTTGGTCGACGCAGCAACACTACACAACATCCTTGCGCGGCGCAAGCCATTGAAACGCATTCCGCGTCCTGTCTGAAGGGCCATTAGTGACAGAGTACTTGGTGTGATAATGTCATGTTAGTATTGCATGTCCGTTATGGCACGTTCATTTGTGGAATATGCAGTGAACATAACCACACTGTAGCGTTAACTACCCGCAAATTAAAACCTGCAAACGTTAGCCCAGCGCATAACAACAATAGCTGATTGCTGAACAGAAATTGTGTCAGATGGAGTGTCATACAAGTAGCCTACTGTAAGATTGAGGATGGCCTTATAAAAACACTGCTCTATTCCAGTAGATAAATGTATATGTCTTGGAAATGAAATACTTTTTTTTTTTTTATTAATATAGGCTCTTTATGGCAGGTGCTTGTGCACTGTCAGAGTCTTCTGGGTTCAAATGGAATTACAGGGTGTTGTTGCACTGTCTCAGATTTTGTTCAAACCTTGTCTAGCCTATATCAAGAATGTGTCCCAAAGCCTGTAAAATATTTCTGGTCAAATCCTACGTCTTAATATTTTCAGCCCTTGAAATTACTTCAGTTTTAAAGCCTGAAAATCACATTATCTGGGAAGTAATATTTGGACATTAATATAATGAAAGTATTATTCATAGGCATTATCTACTTAGTGATACATTTTGAAAAATAAAACTTGTGATTTGCTTAAATATCTGATCCTTCTGCTATTACGAAACACAATTTTGCCTGTTTATAGCATTATCTCTTTTAATGTGATAAAAACACGAAATAATAATTTTGATTATGTATTGGTATGTAATTTACGGTGGTGTAAGGTGCTGGAAAAAGCTTTAAAATGGACCTTGAAAGTGCTTGAAAAGTGCTTGAATTTGACTTTGGAAAAGGTGTACGAACCCTGGGAGCACAAATGAAGATCTTTTTGATCAAATCGGATCCAGTTCTGTACTTTCCATTGACAGCTACACAACTACCACTTTGACGCTTCAAAAAGTACATAAAGAGATTGTAAAACGAATCCATACAAATTGAGCGGATTAGTCAAAATTTTCTGCAGAGACACGATCGCTTTATGTGATGAACAGACTGAATTTAAGCTTTTATTCACATAGAAACATTGATCAGCGAATATAAACAGAAGCTCAAACATACTTGCTTGATGTGTGAAAACAAACCTCATTGGTTCTTGCTGAAGCTCAAACATGCTGCGTAACATACAAGAATGAACCTCATTGGTTCTTGCACGTCAAGCATACATGCTTAAAGGGATGGTTTGGAGTAAAGTCAACCTAGGGTCCTTTGCACTTCGAGCCAAACACCCCCCGGAAGCCTTTTTTCCCTTGGTCGAACATTATTAAAGTTAGAGCTTATTTAGAGATATCAGCCGAATGGCTTAGTGCAGGCGCTAATGGATCCAAGGATGTATCCTGTAAATTACCCCACTAATAATGCCCAGAATGGTACCAAACTTCTACAGTAGTACAAATAGGTTCTGTACTCATAAAACATTTAAGTCATTTTTGAAGCGTGCTGATGCCCCCTAGTGGGTCCCGGCCCCTTGGTTCTGAACCACTGATCTAAAGGATTCATGAGAGGTCTATATACAAAACAAGATTTGCTCTTATCTTCATAAGATGTTTGTGTAGATGGACACCAATTTCATGTCATTTTTAGAGCATAAAGTACATTCAGTAGTGACTTGGTTTAAAATAATTTATATATCAGGTTTGGTTTAGAATCATACATGTTAAACAAAGACCGTAAGCTTACACATGTTACACTTGTGTTAAACTATAAGTAACCAGGACAGCCACTGACTCCCACTTAAAGATAATGGTTGTTTTGTGCTTGTTTTTCCAACCAAAAATTCAGATGCGGTGCAAATAGGCACTATTTGATTAATGGATGTTACACAGTAATGTCAATAAGTCCCAGTAGAGTTGCAGGAACAGTGCAGGAACAGATACAGGAAGATAAAACACACACTGACATGATACCAAACATGTCCTGATTCCTAATCACAGACTCTCTTATTAGATGCATAACTCCCAGCCTGCATCAATCAAAATGTTTTCAGTGATGCTCATCCTTTTGTGCTCGTATAATGATCATTTATTTAGCCGTCCATCTGTGCTAGTTATTGGGGTGATAAGGAGGTGGGGGGTGTTTTAAATGAAAGCCGAGCAGCTAATGTAATTGAAATGAATCTGAAGTGCAGGTATATTGTGGATCTCCACACTTTACGTTCATCATGACCGCAACTAGGCTTGGTTTATGATAAAGGCAGCAAAGATGGGCTCAGATTTACGGTGTTGTGCACGAGGAATGCAGTCAGACGAGGTCTGCAATGTCATTTTGAAGGTCGTAAACAATGTTGCAGCCCTCCGTGCTAATTTTATTGATGGCTTGCTTGTGCAGGAGTGAGAGAGAGTGTTTGCAGTTGTGTTCAGGCTGTATAGACTCAGATTCCAGTAATTGAATGGTGTGTGTGTGTGTGTGTGTGTGTGTGTGTGTGTGTGTGTGTAATTGCAGAGTTGCATGATATGATGAGTACATGAATATGAGGTCCAAAAGTCTGAGACCAATTTTTTTTTTTTTTTTTGCAAATACAAATTATGGAAGGAAGTAGCAGTTTTAATCTTATTTTCTGAAATTATGTTAAAAAAATCTTTTTTCTTCAACAATAACAAAGACAAAATGAAAAATATTACAAGGATTTTAAATTATTTAAATTATAACTATTAAAAACGTTATTTAATAAAATCACTGCAAGTGCAAGATATTAACAATGCACTAACAATGTTTTTTTTTTTTTTTTTTTTTTGGAGAATAAAAATAATTGTTTCAAATTATCCACTCATAGTCAGTCATATTGATGCATGTTTAATTTACTAAATAAAATATTTGAACATTGTGTTTAATATAGATATGTATACAACTAAATAAAATAAATATATATTATTAAATAAATATACAAATAACAAATAAATATTTTGAATACAAATATTGTATTTTGCACTCATGTATATATTTATTAGACAAATTAGATGCCATTTTACTCAGAGCAAAAGTGACCAAATATTATGAAATAACATAATTGAATGTTAATATAATTTAAAGGAAACAGAACGTTTAAGAAAAAAATGCTGACAAAACTTCTGTAAAAAAGGAAAGGAAAGGAAAAAAAAATATTTTAATAATATTCCTCTGTACAGCAAACTTGAACTTGGAAAGACTTATTTGTTTGTTTGTTTGTTTGTTTATTTGTTTATTTGTTTATTTATTCAATGTATTATACTTTCTAAAGATGTAACCATTAATAGATAGGTATTATAATGTTTTATAACTGTAGTATAACAATTATACATGAACGCATTCAATGCATTATAAGCTGCATTACAGGACAATATAAATACTTTTACAATGCATTATACATAAAGGCTTTAAGTCAAGTGTTACCAAAACTTTACTTTGTTTTAAAATGTTCAGAATCCTAAAACGGTGTATTTTAAATCTGATTTTGCATCCTTAGATTTTCAATGTGGCCCCACTGTACATGTTTACGTGCGTGTTTACATGAATGCACATCTCCTTGTACCTCTTCGAGTGTTTCTACCTGATCAGAGGCTTCGTAATCTATACTCTGTCCCCGCGGCTCCCTCTCCATCCTGCTCCAAAACTCTTCTTTCATTTAAAGCTTAATTTCACAAAGCTCCTCCGAGCACATATTCTTCATTTGATTACCAGAGGCCACCGAGAGAGATGGGCGCCGCAGATAGCACCATTGCCACGGTGATAACATCATCTCTATGATGATAGAACCATCTCCACGGCAACCCGATCAAGTATCGGGGTGGTTGGTAGGTGTCGGTTAAAAAGGCTGTAGGTAAAAGCATAACACTAAAACATGTCATCAAACGCTGAATTCTGGCTCAGTGCGCGCTTGTAGATTACACAGCTGATATCAGAGCTGTTTGCATATGCAAATGCATTCCGCCACAGAGAGATGAGGGGAAAAAGGAGCCTTTTATTCCAGTCCTGGGTCAATTTGCAGGAACATTAGGACATCTGGAATCTCTCGCTTTTTTTGATATAACATGAAATGAGTCTGTAAGTTCAGCGCAAGTTTATATTTAGATGTTTCCTCATTTTTGTTGTTTATTAATTGTTTGTTAAAATTGCATAAATTACATTTTAAAATATATTACAATAGAAAATGTTATTTTAAATTGTAATAATACTTCACAATATTACTGTTTTTACTGTATTTTTGATCAAATGAATGCAACCTTGGAGAGCATAACAGCATAAAAATCAAAATGACCCCAAACAGTGGTGAACACTAGAAATGTTATACAAAAAAAATGATTCAGTTGAGTAAACAGTGTGACAACTTGCCCCGGTCAAGTGTTGTAACATAACTTAAGATTATAGCATCAATAAAATCAATACATTTGAAAGTTTGTTCTTTTTGTTTCCCAAATTGCTAAAATTAGATGTTGCCTGTCAGAAATTGCCTCAAAAAAGGAACGCTAACACAGTTCTTTCCAGTTGTATCATGCTAACACCACGTTGTATTATGTTAGCCATATGCGCTTGCTAAACACAGAGCCATATATACGATTCTGGAACATTCTGATCATCTAAACCCTATAAAAGTCATAAGGTACTTTCTATTGGCCCCGAAGGGACTCTGCTATGCCCTTTAGTGGCTGGCTTTTGTGCTAATAACACAGCTTTCCTGAATTAAATTTCTCTCCATCTCTCTAACGAGGTAACCTTTCCAGATGCCCACTAATAATATTATATTTCTGCCTTTTGGGCCTAGAGAGAGACCACAGGGAGAGCCTGAGCTCCAGGACTCCTTTATATGAACTTGAAGACCAAGGGTGTGTGAAATGCTTCTGTTTGAGACAGATGCACGCAAACACAAATACAGGGCTGGCCTGTCCCATATAATTGGTTTTCTGTGTGGTCCATCGGCTGGTTTTAGAGGGCTTTTGGGCACTTTTAGCTGGTCAGGCTCGGCAATCAGCTGGCTGCCCAAGCTAAAACAGCTAAACACCAGTTTGACCAGACTGGGACACCATCTAAGACCAGCAAACAAGCCTAGGCTGGAATTAGATGGGTGGGTTTTTTCAGCAGAGGCACTCTTAAATAAGCTAGCTTGAAGACCAAGAGTGTGAGAAATGCTTCTTTTCGAGACAAACAACTACAGGGCTGGCCTTCATTATATAGGCGTCTTAAACAAGCTGGTTTTCTAGCCTCAGGTGTCTTCCAGCTGGTCGGTTGGATGGTTTTAGAGGGGTTTTGAGCCCAAGCTAAACCAGCTAAACACCAGTTAGGCCAGGCTGGGACACCATCTTAGACCGACAAATCAGCTTAGCTTGTTTTCTAGGCTAAGGTGTTCATTTGGCTGGTTTTTACAAGGTTTTGGACACTTTTCAGCTAGTCAGGCTGAGAAACCAGCTGGCCGCCCAAGCTAAATCAGCTAAACACCAGCTTGGCTAGGCTGGGACACCATCTTAGACCAGCAAACCAGACTAGGCTGGAATTATCTGTTTTGTGTTGTTGTTTCAGCAGAGGGACTATTATATGAGATATCTTGAAGACCAAGAGTATAAGGCTGGCCTGGTCTGTTGGCTGGTTTTAAAGGGGTTTTGAGCATTTTTAAATTGGTCAGGCAGGGAAAGCGGCTGGTCGGCCAAGCTAAACCAGCTAAACATCAGTTAGGCCAAGCTGGGACATGCACCATCTTAGACCAGCAAACCAGCTTAGGCTTGTTTTCTAGTCTTAGGTGATCGGTTGGCCAGTTTTAACAAGGTTTTGGACACTTTTCAGCTGAGAAACCAACTGACCGCCCAGTCTAAACCCATTTAAACACCAGTTTGGCCTGGCTGGGAGACCGTCTCAGACCAGAAATCCAACTGGTTGGTTTGAACGTGTTATTTGAGCAGGACAAACAATAAACGGCAAAAAATAATTCCATGAATAATTAATATCCTAGTGCATTCACAAAGCTATAATAGAATAAACATTAGGTTTTTTTTACCATTATTTAGTTGTACTCAGACTCGTTTTAAGAAGTGTAGTTATAGAAAGACTCAGCATTTAAAATGAGATCCGCCGTGTGACGTCTGTTTTCATGTGTGCCGTTCCGCACGCCTCACAATTGTGTCGAGACGGAGTGAAATGGCTGGTGAGGCATTTTCTAAGGGGCTTTCATTTTTAACACTGAGCTTTATTTTCCCGCTCTGCATCGGAAATGATGGTGGGAGAAAAGAGATGTGAATGAACACATTGAACAGCACCTAAATAATCTACGGCTTAAGTGTAAGAACCCGGGAACGAAGGCTATAGCCACAGAGGAGGCAGATAACACGTCAGCTCAGTCTCCACGTTATCATGCTACACAAAAGCAAGGCTTTTATCCGTGCCACTGAATAGGCTCGTATCTGCCTTTCTAGGAAAAAGATTTGCAAGGCTGAGAAAATGCACCACTCGTACATTCATATTTGTTTGCGTACATTTGTGTGGTGACACTTCAGAAAACAAAAATAAACATCAATATGCGACGAGCTTTGAATATTAACCTTACGGGATGTGGCAAGACTACACATCTGATTCCAGGTATTTCTAGTTTTGTTTCAGATTTTAATGAATTACGAGCAGCTCCGTGGGTCATAATTATGCCATGATCCC